>NW_027228184.1:0-145528 GCF_037783145.1 Equus przewalskii
TTGCTTCCAGCTCTTTGGGAAGCTAAGAAACAACTCGCTCTGCACAGTGCTCTTACAACCTACCGGGAACATCTCTTCCAAAGGCCTGTGAAACGCAGTTTCTTTGCAGGCCTGATCTGGCTGAAGTAGGACTTCTGCTCTGGGTGTGCTACATTGCCCTAGAGCTGAAAGGCACAACGTGCAGGCTTCTTTCCAAAGGGCGAGTTGGGCCCCACAGAATCTTGCTTCCAGCTCTTTGGGAAGCTAAGAAACAACTCGCTCTGCACAGTGCTCTTACAGCCTACCGGGAACATCTCTTCCAAAGGCCTGTGAAACGCAGTTTCTTTGCAGGGCTGATCTGGCTGAAGTAGGACTTCTGCTCTGGGTGTGCTACATTGCCCTAGAGCTGAAAGGCACAACGTGCAGGCTTCTTTCCAAAGGGCGAGTTGGGCCCCACAGCATCTTGCTTCCCGCTCTTTGGGAAGCTAAGAAACAACTCGCTCTGCACAGTGCTCTTACAGCCTACCGGGAACATCTCTTCCAAAGGCCTGTGAAACGCAGTTTCTTTGCAGGCCTGATCTGGCTGAAGTAGGACTTCTGCTCTGGGTGTGCTACATTGCCCTAGAGCTGAAAGGCACAACGTGCAGGCTTCTTTCCAAAGGGCGAGTTGGGACCCACAGCATCTTGCTTCCAGCTCTTTGGGAAGCTAAGAAACAACTCGCTCTGCACAGTGCTCTTACAGCCTACCGGGAACATCTCTTCCAAAGGCCTGTGAAACGCAGTTTCTTTGCAGGCCTGATCTGGCTGAAGTAGGACTTCTGCTCTGGGTGTGCTACATTGCCCTAGAGCTGAAAGGCACAACGTGCAGGCTTCTTTCCAAAGGGCGAGTTGGGCCCCACAGCATCTTGCTTCCAGCTCTTTGGGAAGCTAAGAAACAACTCGCTCTGCACAGTGCTCTTACAGCCTACCGGGAACATCTCTTCCAAAGGCCTGTGAAACGCAGTTTCTTTGCAGGCCTGATCTGGCTGAAGTAGGACTTCTGCTCTGGGTGTGCTACATTGCCCTAGAGCTGAAAGGCACAACGTGCAGGCTTCTTTCCAAAGGGCGAGTTGGGCCCCACAGCATCTTGCTTCCAGCTCTTTGGGAAGCTAAGAAACAACTCGCTCTGCACAGTGCTCTTACAGCCTACCGGGAACATCTCTTCCAAAGGCCTGTGAAACGCAGTTTCTTTGCAGGCCTGATCTGGCTGAAGTAGGACTTCTGCTCTGGGTGTGCTACTTTGCCCTAGAGCTGAAAGGCACAACGTGCAGGCTTCTTTCCAAAGGGCGAGTTGGGCCCCACAGCATCTTGCTTCCAGCTCTTTGGGAAGCTAAGAAACAACTCGCTCTGCACAGTGCTCTTACAGCCTACCGGGAACATCTCTTCCAAAGGCCTGTGAAACGCAGTTTCTTTGCAGGCCTGATCTGGCTGAAGTAGGACTTCTGCTCTGGGTGTGCTACATTGCCCTAGAGCTGAAAGGCACAACGTGCAGGCTTCTTTCCAAAGGGCGAGTTGGGCCCCACAGCATCTTGCTTCCAGCTCTTTGGGAAGCTAAGAAACAACTCGCTCTGCACAGTGCTCTTACAGCCTACCGGGAACATCTCTTCCAAAGGCCTGTGAAACGCAGTTTCTTTGCAGGCCTGATCTGGCTGAAGTAGGACTTCTGCTCTGGGTGTGCTACTTTGCCCTAGAGCTGAAAGGCACAACGTGCAGGCTTCTTTCCAAAGGGCGAGTTGGGCCCCACAGCATCTTGCTTCCAGCTCTTTGGGAAGCTAAGAAACAACTCGCTCTGCACAGTGCTCTTACAGCCTACCGGGAACATCTCTTCCAAAGGCCTGTGAAACGCAGTTTCTTTGCAGGCCTGATCTGGCTGAAGTAGGACTTCTGCTCTGGGTGTGCTACTTTGCCCTAGAGCTGAAAGGCACAACGTGCAGGCTTCTTTCCAAAGGGCGAGTTGGGCCCCACAGCATCTTGCTTCCAGCTCTTTGGGAAGCTAAGAAACAACTCGCTCTGCACAGTGCTCTTACAGCCTACCGGGAACATCTCTTCCAAAGGCCTGTGAAACGCAGTTTCTTTGCAGGCCTGATCTGGCTGAAGTAGGACTTCTGCTCTGGGTGTGCTACTTTGCCCTAGAGCTGAAAGGCACAACGTGCAGGCTTCTTTCCAAAGGGCGAGTTGGGCCCCACAGCATCTTGCTTCCAGCTCTTTGGGAAGCTAAGAAACAACTCGCTCTGCACAGTGCTCTTACAGCCTACCGGGAACATCTCTTCCAAAGGCCTGTGAAACGCAGTTTCTTTGCAGGCCTGATCTGGCTGAAGTAGGACTTCTGCTCTGGGTGTGCTACTTTGCCCTAGAGCTGAAAGGCACAACGTGCAGGCTTCTTTCCAAAGGGCGAGTTGGGCCCCACAGCATCTTGCTTCCAGCTCTTTGGGAAGCTAAGAAACAACTCGCTCTGCACAGTGCTCTTACAGCCTACCGGGAACATCTCTTCCAAAGGCCTGTGAAACGCAGTTTCTTTGCAGGCCTGATCTGGCTGAAGTAGGACTTCTGCTCTGGGTGTGCTACTTTGCCCTAGAGCTGAAAGGCACAACGTGCAGGCTTCTTTCCAAAGGGCGAGTTGGGCCCCACAGCATCTTGCTTCCAGCTCTTTGGGAAGCTAAGAAACAACTCGCTCTGCACAGTGCTCTTACAGCCTACCGGGAACATCTCTTCCAAAGGCCTGTGAAACGCAGTTTCTTTGCAGGCCTGATCTGGCTGAAGTAGGACTTCTGCTCTGGGTGTGCTACTTTGCCCTAGAGCTGAAAGGCACAACGTGCAGGCTTCTTTCCAAAGGGCGAGTTGGGCCCCACAGCATCTTGCTTCCAGCTCTTTGGGAAGCTAAGAAACAACTCGCTCTGCACAGTGCTCTTACAGCCTACCGGGAACATCTCTTCCAAAGGCCTGTGAAACGCAGTTTCTTTGCAGGCCTGATCTGGCTGAAGTAGGACTTCTGCTCTGGGTGTGCTACTTTGCCCTAGAGCTGAAAGGCACAACGTGCAGGCTTCTTTCCAAAGGGCGAGTTGGGCCCCACAGCATCTTGCTTCCAGCTCTTTGGGAAGCTAAGAAACAACTCGCTCTGCACAGTGCTCTTACAGCCTACCGGGAACATCTCTTCCAAAGGCCTGTGAAACGCAGTTTCTTTGCAGGCCTGATCTGGCTGAAGTAGGACTTCTGCTCTGGGTGTGCTACATTGCCCTAGAGCTGAAAGGCACAACGTGCAGGCTTCTTTCCAAAGGGCGAGTTGGGCCCCACAGCATCTTGCTTCCAGCTCTTTGGGAAGCTAAGAAACAACTCGCTCTGCACAGTGCTCTTACAGCCTACCGGGAACATCTCTTCCAAAGGCCTGTGAAACGCAGTTTCTTTGCAGGCCTGATCTGGCTGAAGTAGGACTTCTGCTCTGGGTGTGCTACATTGCCCTAGAGCTGAAAGGCACAACGTGCAGGCTTCTTTCCAAAGGGCGAGTTGGGCCCCACAGCATCTTGCTTCCAGCTCTTTGGGAAGCTAAGAAACAACTCGCTCTGCACAGTGCTCTTACAGCCTACCGGGAACATCTCTTCCAAAGGCCTGTGAAACGCAGTTTCTTTGCAGGCCTGATCTGGCTGAAGTAGGACTTCTGCTCTGGGTGTGCTACATTGCCCTAGAGCTGAAAGGCACAACGTGCAGGCTTCTTTCCAAAGGGCGAGTTGGGCCCCACAGCATCTTGCTTCCAGCTCTTTGGGAAGCTAAGAAACAACTCGCTCTGCACAGTGCTCTTACAGCCTACCGGGAACATCTCTTCCAAAGGCCTGTGAAACGCAGTTTCTTTGCAGGCCTGATCTGGCTGAAGTAGGACTTCTGCTCTGGGTGTGCTACATTGCCCTAGAGCTGAAAGGCACAACGTGCAGGCTTCTTTCCAAAGGGCGAGTTGGGCCCCACAGCATCTTGCTTCCAGCTCTTTGGGAAGCTAAGAAACAACTCGCTCTGCACAGTGCTCTTACAGCCTACCGGGAACATCTCTTCCAAAGGCCTGTGAAACGCAGTTTCTTTGCAGGCCTGATCTGGCTGAAGTAGGACTTCTGCTCTGGGTGTGCTACATTGCCCTAGAGCTGAAAGGCACAACGTGCAGGCTTCTTTCCAAAGGGCGAGTTGGGCCCCACAGCATCTTGCTTCCCGCTCTTTGGGAAGCTAAGAAACAACTCGCTCTGCACAGTGCTCTTACAGCCTACCGGGAACATCTCTTCCAAAGGCCTGTGAAACGCAGTTTCTTTGCAGGCCTGATCTGGCTGAAGTAGGACTTCTGCTCTGGGTGTGCTACTTTGCCCTAGAGCTGAAAGGCACAACGTGCAGGCTTCTTTCCAAAGGGCGAGTTGGGCCCCACAGCATCTTGCTTCCAGCTCTTTGGGAAGCTAAGAAACAACTCGCTCTGCACAGTGCTCTTACAGCCTACCGGGAACATCTCTTCCAAAGGCCTGTGAAACGCAGTTTCTTTGCAGGCCTGATCTGGCTGAAGTAGGACTTCTGCTCTGGGTGTGCTACATTGCCCTAGAGCTGAAAGGCACAACGTGCAGGCTTCTTTCCAAAGGGCGAGTTGGGCCCCACAGCATCTTGCTTCCAGCTCTTTGGGAAGCTAAGAAACAACTCGCTCTGCACAGTGCTCTTACAGCCTACCGGGAACATCTCTTCCAAAGGCCTGTGAAACGCAGTTTCTTTGCAGGCCTGATCTGGCTGAAGTAGGACTTCTGCTCTGGGTGTGCTACTTTGCCCTAGAGCTGAAAGGCACAACGTGCAGGCTTCTTTCCAAAGGGCGAGTTGGGCCCCACAGCATCTTGCTTCCAGCTCTTTGGGAAGCTAAGAAACAACTCGCTCTGCACAGTGCTCTTACAGCCTACCGGGAACATCTCTTCCAAAGGCCTGTGAAACGCAGTTTCTTTGCAGGCCTGATCTGGCTGAAGTAGGACTTCTGCTCTGGGTGTGCTACTTTGCCCTAGAGCTGAAAGGCACAACGTGCAGGCTTCTTTCCAAAGGGCGAGTTGGGCCCCACAGCATCTTGCTTCCAGCTCTTTGGGAAGCTAAGAAACAACTCGCTCTGCACAGTGCTCTTACAGCCTACCGGGAACATCTCTTCCAAAGGCCTGTGAAACGCAGTTTCTTTGCAGGCCTGATCTGGCTGAAGTAGGACTTCTGCTCTGGGTGTGCTACTTTGCCCTAGAGCTGAAAGGCACAACGTGCAGGCTTCTTTCCAAAGGGCGAGTTGGGCCCCACAGCATCTTGCTTCCAGCTCTTTGGGAAGCTAAGAAACAACTCGCTCTGCACAGTGCTCTTACAGCCTACCGGGAACATCTCTTCCAAAGGCCTGTGAAACGCAGTTTCTTTGCAGGCCTGATCTGGCTGAAGTAGGACTTCTGCTCTGGGTGTGCTACTTTGCCCTAGAGCTGAAAGGCACAACGTGCAGGCTTCTTTCCAAAGGGCGAGTTGGGCCCCACAGCATCTTGCTTCCAGCTCTTTGGGAAGCTAAGAAACAACTCGCTCTGCACAGTGCTCTTACAGCCTACCGGGAACATCTCTTCCAAAGGCCTGTGAAACGCAGTTTCTTTGCAGGCCTGATCTGGCTGAAGTAGGACTTCTGCTCTGGGTGTGCTACTTTGCCCTAGAGCTGAAAGGCACAACGTGCAGGCTTCTTTCCAAAGGGCGAGTTGGGCCCCACAGCATCTTGCTTCCAGCTCTTTGGGAAGCTAAGAAACAACTCGCTCTGCACAGTGCTCTTACAGCCTACCGGGAACATCTCTTCCAAAGGCCTGTGAAACGCAGTTTCTTTGCAGGCCTGATCTGGCTGAAGTAGGACTTCTGCTCTGGGTGTGCTACTTTGCCCTAGAGCTGAAAGGCACAACGTGCAGGCTTCTTTCCAAAGGGCGAGTTGGGCCCCACAGCATCTTGCTTCCAGCTCTTTGGGAAGCTAAGAAACAACTCGCTCTGCACAGTGCTCTTACAGCCTACCGGGAACATCTCTTCCAAAGGCCTGTGAAACGCAGTTTCTTTGCAGGCCTGATCTGGCTGAAGTAGGACTTCTGCTCTGGGTGTGCTACTTTGCCCTAGAGCTGAAAGGCACAACGTGCAGGCTTCTTTCCAAAGGGCGAGTTGGGCCCCACAGCATCTTGCTTCCAGCTCTTTGGGAAGCTAAGAAACAACTCGCTCTGCACAGTGCTCTTACAGCCTACCGGGAACATCTCTTCCAAAGGCCTGTGAAACGCAGTTTCTTTGCAGGCCTGATCTGGCTGAAGTAGGACTTCTGCTCTGGGTGTGCTACTTTGCCCTAGAGCTGAAAGGCACAACGTGCAGGCTTCTTTCCAAAGGGCGAGTTGGGCCCCACAGCATCTTGCTTCCAGCTCTTTGGGAAGCTAAGAAACAACTCGCTCTGCACAGTGCTCTTACAGCCTACCGGGAACATCTCTTCCAAAGGCCTGTGAAACGCAGTTTCTTTGCAGGCCTGATCTGGCTGAAGTAGGACTTCTGCTCTGGGTGTGCTACTTTGCCCTAGAGCTGAAAGGCACAACGTGCAGGCTTCTTTCCAAAGGGCGAGTTGGGCCCCACAGCATCTTGCTTCCAGCTCTTTGGGAAGCTAAGAAACAACTCGCTCTGCACAGTGCTCTTACAGCCTACCGGGAACATCTCTTCCAAAGGCCTGTGAAACGCAGTTTCTTTGCAGGCCTGATCTGGCTGAAGTAGGACTTCTGCTCTGGGTGTGCTACATTGCCCTAGAGCTGAAAGGCACAACGTGCAGGCTTCTTTCCAAAGGGCGAGTTGGGCCCCACAGCATCTTGCTTCCAGCTCTTTGGGAAGCTAAGAAACAACTCGCTCTGCACAGTGCTCTTACAGCCTACCGGGAACATCTCTTCCAAAGGCCTGTGAAACGCAGTTTCTTTGCAGGCCTGATCTGGCTGAAGTAGGACTTCTGCTCTGGGTGTGCTACATTGCCCTAGAGCTGAAAGGCACAACGTGCAGGCTTCTTTCCAAAGGGCGAGTTGGGCCCCACAGCATCTTGCTTCCAGCTCTTTGGGAAGCTAAGAAACAAGTCGCTCTGCACAGTGCTCTTACAGCCTACCGGGAACATCTCTTCCAAAGGCCTGTGAAACGCAGTTTCTTTGCAGGCCTGATCTGGCAGAAGTAGGACTTCTGCTCTGGGTGTGCTACATTGCCCTAGAGCTGAAAGGCACAACGTGCAGGCTTCTTTCCAAAGGGCGAGTTGGGCCCCACAGCATCTTGCTTCCAGCTCTTTGGGAAGCTAAGAAACAACTCGCTCTGCACAGTGCTCTTACAGCCTACCGGGAACATCTCTTCCAAAGGCCTGTGAAACGCAGTTTCTTTGCAGGCCTGATCTGGCTGAAGTAGGACTTCTGCTCTGGGTGTGCTACATTGCCCTAGAGCTGAAAGGCACAACGTGCAGGCTTCTTTCCAAAGGGCGAGTTGCGACCCACAGCATCTTGCTTCCAGCTCTTTGGGAAGCTAAGAAACAACTCGCTCTGCACAGTGCTCTTACAGCCTACCGGGAACATCTCTTCCAAAGGCCTGTGAAACGCAGTTTCTTTGCAGGCCTGATCTGGCTGAAGTAGGACTTCTGCTCTGGGTGTGCTACATTGCCCTAGAGCTGAAAGGCACAACGTGCAGGCTTCTTTCCAAAGGGCGAGTTGGGCCCCACAGCATCTTGCTTCCAGCTCTTTGGGAAGCTAAGAAACAACTCGCTCTGCACAGTGCTCTTACAGCCTACCGGGAACATCTCTTCCAAAGGCCTGTGAAACGCAGTTTCTTTGCAGGCCTGATCTGGCTGAAGTAGGACTTCTGCTCTGGGTGTGCTACATTGCCCTAGAGCTGAAAGGCACAACGTGCAGGCTTCTTTCCAAAGGGCGAGTTGGGCCCCACAGCATCTTGCTTCCAGCTCTTTGGGAAGCTAAGAAACAACTCGCTCTGCACAGTGCTCTTACAGCCTACCGGGAACATCTCTTCCAAAGGCCTGTGAAACGCAGTTTCTTTGCAGGCCTGATCTGGCTGAAGTAGGACTTCTGCTCTGGGTGTGCTACATTGCCCTAGAGCTGAAAGGCACAACGTGCAGGCTTCTTTCCAAAGGGCGAGTTGGGCCCCACAGCATCTTGCTTCCAGCTCTTTGGGAAGCTAAGAAACAACTCGCTCTGCACAGTGCTCTTACAGCCTACCGGGAACATCTCTTCCAAAGGCCTGTGAAACGCAGTTTCTTTGCAGGCCTGATCTGGCTGAAGTAGGACTTCTGCTCTGGGTGTGCTACATTGCCCTAGAGCTGAAAGACACAACGTGCAGGCTTCTTTCCAAAGGGCGAGTTGGGCCCCACAGCATCTTGCTTCCCGCTCTTTGGGAAGCTAAGAAACAACTCGCTCTGCACAGTGCTCTTACAGCCTACCGGGAACATCTCTTCCAAAGGCCTGTGAAACGCAGTTTCTTTGCAGGCCTGATCTGGCTGAAGTAGGACTTCTGCTCTGGGTGTGCTACTTTGCCCTAGAGCTGAAAGGCACAACGTGCAGTCTTCTTTCCAAAGGGCGAGTTGGGCCCCACAGCATCTTGCTTCCAGCTCTTTGGGAAGCTAAGAAACAACTCGCTCTGCACAGTGCTCTTACAGCCTACCGGGAACATCTCTTCCAAAGGCCTGTGAAACGCAGTTTCTTTGCAGGCCTGATCTGGCAGAAGTAGGACTTCTGCTCTGGGTGTGCTACTTTGCCCTAGAGCTGAAAGGCACAACGAGCAGGCTTCTTTCCAAAGGGCGAGTTGGGCCCCACAGCATCTTGCTTCCAGCTCTTTGGGAAGCTAAGAAACAACTCGCTCTGCACAGTGCTCTTACAGCCTACCGGGAACATCTCTTCCAAAGGCCTGTGAAACGCAGTTTCTTTGCAGGCCTGATCTGGCTGAAGTAGGACTTCTGCTCTGGGTGTGCTACATTGCCCTAGAGCTGAAAGGCACAACGTGCAGGCTTCTTTCCAAAGGGCGAGTTGGGCCCCACAGCATCTTGCTTCCAGCTCTTTGGGAAGCTAAGAAACGACTCGCTCTGCACAGTGCTCTTACAGCCTACCGGGAACATCTCTTCCAAAGGCCTGTGAAACGCAGTTTCTTTGCAGGCCTGATCTGGCTGAAGTAGGACTTCTGCTCTGGGTGTGCTACTTTGCCCTAGAGCTGAAAGGCACAACGTGCAGGCTTCTTTCCAAAGGGCGAGTTGGGCCCCACAGCATCTTGCTTCCAGCTCTTTGGGAAGCTAAGAAACAACTCGCTCTGCACAGTGCTCTTACAGCCTACCGGGAACATCTCTTCCAAAGGCCTGTGAAACGCAGTTTCTTTGCAGGCCTGATCTGGCTGAAGTAGGACTTCTGCTCTGGGTGTGCTACTTTGCCCTAGAGCTGAAAGGCACAACGTGCAGGCTTCTTTCCAAAGGGCGAGTTGGGCCCCACAGCATCTTGCTTCCAGCTCTTTGGGAAGCTAAGAAACAACTCGCTCTGCACAGTGCTCTTACAGCCTACCGGGAACATCTCTTCCAAAGGCCTGTGAAACGCAGTTTCTTTGCAGGCCTGATCTGGCTGAAGTAGGACTTCTGCTCTGGGTGTGCTACTTTGCCCTAGAGCTGAAAGGCACAACGTGCAGGCTTCTTTCCAAAGGGCGAGTTGGGCCCCACAGCATCTTGCTTCCAGCTCTTTGGGAAGCTAAGAAACAACTCGCTCTGCACAGTGCTCTTACAGCCTACCGGGAACATCTCTTCCAAAGGCCTGTGAAACGCAGTTTCTTTGCAGGCCTGATCTGGCTGAAGTAGGACTTCTGCTCTGGGTGTGCTACTTTGCCCTAGAGCTGAAAGGCACAACGTGCAGGCTTCTTTCCAAAGGGCGAGTTGGGCCCCACAGCATCTTGCTTCCAGCTCTTTGGGAAGCTAAGAAACAACTCGCTCTGCACAGTGCTCTTACAGCCTACCGGGAACATCTCTTCCAAAGGCCTGTGAAACGCAGTTTCTTTGCAGGCCTGATCTGGCTGAAGTAGGACTTCTGCTCTGGGTGTGCTACTTTGCCCTAGAGCTGAAAGGCACAACGTGCAGGCTTCTTTCCAAAGGGCGAGTTGGGCCCCACAGCATCTTGCTTCCAGCTCTTTGGGAAGCTAAGAAACAACTCGCTCTGCACAGTGCTCTTACAGCCTACCGGGAACATCTCTTCCAAAGGCCTGTGAAACGCAGTTTCTTTGCAGGCCTGATCTGGCTGAAGTAGGACTTCTGCTCTGGGTGTGCTACTTTGCCCTAGAGCTGAAAGGCACAACGTGCAGGCTTCTTTCCAAAGGGCGAGTTGGGCCCCACAGCATCTTGCTTCCAGCTCTTTGGGAAGCTAAGAAACAACTCGCTCTGCACAGTGCTCTTACAGCCTACCGGGAACATCTCTTCCAAAGGCCTGTGAAACGCAGTTTCTTTGCAGGCCTGATCTGGCTGAAGTAGGACTTCTGCTCTGGGTGTGCTACTTTGCCCTAGAGCTGAAAGGCACAACGTGCAGGCTTCTTTCCAAAGGGCGAGTTGGGACCCACAGCATCTTGCTTCCAGCTCTTTGGGAAGCTAAGAAACAACTCGCTCTGCACAGTGCTCTTACAGCCTACCGGGAACATCTCTTCCAAAGGCCTGTGAAACGCAGTTTCTTTGCAGGCCTGATCTGGCTGAAGTAGGACTTCTGCTCTGGGTGTGCTACTTTGCCCTAGAGCTGAAAGGCACAACGTGCAGGCTTCTTTCCAAAGGGCGAGTTGGGCCCCACAGCATCTTGCTTCCAGCTCTTTGGGAAGCTAAGAAACAACTCGCTCTGCACAGTGCTCTTACAGCCTACCGGGAACATCTCTTCCAAAGGCCTGTGAAACGCAGTTTCTTTGCAGGCCTGATCTGGCTGAAGTAGGACTTCTGCTCTGGGTGTGCTACTTTGCCCTAGAGCTGAAAGGCACAACGTGCAGGCTTCTTTCCAAAGGGCGAGTTGGGCCCCACAGCATCTTGCTTCCAGCTCTTTGGGAAGCTAAGAAACAACTCGCTCTGCACAGTGCTCTTACAGCCTACCGGGAACATCTCTTCCAAAGGCCTGTGAAACGCAGTTTCTTTGCAGGCCTGATCTGGCTGAAGTAGGACTTCTGCTCTGGGTGTGCTACTTTGCCCTAGAGCTGAAAGGCACAACGTGCAGGCTTCTTTCCAAAGGGCGAGTTGGGCCCCACAGCATCTTGCTTCCAGCTCTTTGGGAAGCTAAGAAACAACTCGCTCTGCACAGTGCTCTTACAGCCTACCGGGAACATCTCTTCCAAAGGCCTGTGAAACGCAGTTTCTTTGCAGGCCTGATCTGGCTGAAGTAGGACTTCTGCTCTGGGTGTGCTACTTTGCCCTAGAGCTGAAAGGCACAACGTGCAGGCTTCTTTCCAAAGGGCGAGTTGGGCCCCACAGCATCTTGCTTCCAGCTCTTTGGGAAGCTAAGAAACAACTCGCTCTGCACAGTGCTCTTACAGCCTACCGGGAACATCTCTTCCAAAGGCCTGTGAAACGCAGTTTCTTTGCAGGCCTGATCTGGCTGAAGTAGGACTTCTGCTCTGGGTGTGCTACTTTGCCCTAGAGCTGAAAGGCACAACGTGCAGGCTTCTTTCCAAAGGGCGAGTTGGGCCCCACAGCATCTTGCTTCCAGCTCTTTGGGAAGCTAAGAAACAACTCGCTCTGCACAGTGCTCTTACAGCCTACCGGGAACATCTCTTCCAAAGGCCTGTGAAACGCAGTTTCTTTGCAGGCCTGATCTGGCTGAAGTAGGACTTCTGCTCTGGGTGTGCTACTTTGCCCTAGAGCTGAAAGGCACAACGTGCAGGCTTCTTTCCAAAGGGCGAGTTGGGCCCCACAGCATCTTGCTTCCAGCTCTTTGGGAAGCTAAGAAACAACTCGCTCTGCACAGTGCTCTTACAGCCTACCGGGAACATCTCTTCCAAAGGCCTGTGAAACGCAGTTTCTTTGCAGGCCTGATCTGGCTGAAGTAGGACTTCTGCTCTGGGTGTGCTACTTTGCCCTAGAGCTGAAAGGCACAACGTGCAGGCTTCTTTCCAAAGGGCGAGTTGGGCCCCACAGCATCTTGCTTCCAGCTCTTTGGGAAGCTAAGAAACAACTCGCTCTGCACAGTGCTCTTACAGCCTACCGGGAACATCTCTTCCAAAGGCCTGTGAAACGCAGTTTCTTTGCAGGCCTGATCTGGCTGAAGTAGGACTTCTGCTCTGGGTGTGCTACTTTGCCCTAGAGCTGAAAGGCACAACGTGCAGGCTTCTTTCCAAAGGGCGAGTTGGGCCCCACAGCATCTTGCTTCCAGCTCTTTGGGAAGCTAAGAAACAACTCGCTCTGCACAGTGCTCTTACAGCCTACCGGGAACATCTCTTCCAAAGGCCTGTGAAACGCAGTTTCTTTGCAGGCCTGATCTGGCTGAAGTAGGACTTCTGCTCTGGGTGTGCTACTTTGCCCTAGAGCTGAAAGGCACAACGTGCAGGCTTCTTTCCAAAGGGCGAGTTGGGCCCCACAGCATCTTGCTTCCCGCTCTTTGGGAAGCTAAGAAACAACTCGCTCTGCACAGTGCTCTTACAGCCTACCGGGAACATCTCTTCCAAAGGCCTGTGAAACGCAGTTTCTTTGCAGGCCTGATCTGGCTGAAGTAGGACTTCTGCTCTGGGTGTGCTACTTTGCCCTAGAGCTGAAAGGCACAACGTGCAGGCTTCTTTCCAAAGGGCGAGTTGGGCCCCACAGCATCTTGCTTCCAGCTCTTTGGGAAGCTAAGAAACAACTCGCTCTGCACAGTGCTCTTACAGCCTACCGGGAACATCTCTTCCAAAGGCCTGTGAAACGCAGTTTCTTTGCAGGCCTGATCTGGCTGAAGTAGGACTTCTGCTCTGGGTGTGCTACTTTGCCCTAGAGCTGAAAGGCACAACGTGCAGGCTTCTTTCCAAAGGGCGAGTTGGGCCCCACAGCATCTTGCTTCCAGCTCTTTGGGAAGCTAAGAAACAACTCGCTCTGCACAGTGCTCTTACAGCCTACCGGGAACATCTCTTCCAAAGGCCTGTGAAACGCAGTTTCTTTGCAGGCCTGATCTGGCTGAAGTAGGACTTCTGCTCTGGGTGTGCTACTTTGCCCTAGAGCTGAAAGGCACAACGTGCAGGCTTCTTTCCAAAGGGCGAGTTGGGCCCCACAGCATCTTGCTTCCAGCTCTTTGGGAAGCTAAGAAACAACTCGCTCTGCACAGTGCTCTTACAGCCTACCGGGAACATCTCTTCCAAAGGCCTGTGAAACGCAGTTTCTTTGCAGGCCTGATCTGGCTGAAGTAGGACTTCTGCTCTGGGTGTGCTACTTTGCCCTAGAGCTGAAAGGCACAACGTGCAGGCTTCTTTCCAAAGGGCGAGTTGGGCCCCACAGCATCTTGCTTCCAGCTCTTTGGGAAGCTAAGAAACAACTCGCTCTGCACAGTGCTCTTACAGCCTACCGGGAACATCTCTTCCAAAGGCCTGTGAAACGCAGTTTCTTTGCAGGCCTGATCTGGCTGAAGTAGGACTTCTGCTCTGGGTGTGCTACTTTGCCCTAGAGCTGAAAGGCACAACGTGCAGGCTTCTTTCCAAAGGGCGAGTTGGGCCCCACAGCATCTTGCTTCCAGCTCTTTGGGAAGCTAAGAAACAACTCGCTCTGCACAGTGCTCTTACAGCCTACCGGGAACATCTCTTCCAAAGGCCTGTGAAACGCAGTTTCTTTGCAGGCCTGATCTGGCTGAAGTAGGACTTCTGCTCTGGGTGTGCTACTTTGCCCTAGAGCTGAAAGGCACAACGTGCAGGCTTCTTTCCAAAGGGCGAGTTGGGCCCCACAGCATCTTGCTTCCAGCTCTTTGGGAAGCTAAGAAACAACTCGCTCTGCACAGTGCTCTTACAGCCTACCGGGAACATCTCTTCCAAAGGCCTGTGAAACGCAGTTTCTTTGCAGGCCTGATCTGGCTGAAGTAGGACTTCTGCTCTGGGTGTGCTACATTGCCCTAGAGCTGAAAGGCACAACGTGCAGGCTTCTTTCCAAAGGGCGAGTTGGGCCCCACAGCATCTTGCTTCCAGCTCTTTGGGAAGCTAAGAAACAACTCGCTCTGCACAGTGCTCTTACAGCCTACCGGGAACATCTCTTCCAAAGGCCTGTGAAACGCAGTTTCTTTGCAGGCCTGATCTGGCTGAAGTAGGACTTCTGCTCTGGGTGTGCTACATTGCCCTAGAGCTGAAAGGCACAACGTGCAGGCTTCTTTCCAAAGGGCGAGTTGGGCCCCACAGCATCTTGCTTCCAGCTCTTTGGGAAGCTAAGAAACCACTCGCTCTGCACAGTGCTCTTACAGCCTACCGGGAACATCTCTTCCAAAGGCCTGTGAAACGCAGTTTCTTTGCAGGCCTGATCTGGCTGAAGTAGGACTTCTGCTCTGGGTGTGCTACATTGCCCTAGAGCTGAAAGGCACAACGTGCAGGCTTCTTTCCAAAGGGCGAGTTGGGCCCCACAGCATCTTGCTTCCCGCTCTTTGGGAAGCTAAGAAACAACTCGCTCTGCACAGTGCTCTTACAGCCTACCGGGAACATCTCTTCCAAAGGCCTGTGAAACGCAGTTTCTTTGCAGGCCTGATCTGGCTGAAGTAGGACTTCTGCTCTGGGTGTGCTACATTGCCCTAGAGCTGAAAGGCACAACGTGCAGGCTTCTTTCCAAAGGGCGAGTTGGGACCCACAGCATCTTGCTTCCAGCTCTTTGGGAAGCTAAGAAACAACTCGCTCTGCACAGTGCTCTTACAGCCTACCGGGAACATCTCTTCCAAAGGCCTGTGAAACGCAGTTTCTTTGCAGGCCTGATCTGGCTGAAGTAGGACTTCTGCTCTGGGTGTGCTACATTGCCCTAGAGCTGAAAGGCACAACGTGCAGGCTTTTTTCCAAAGGGCGAGTTGGGCCCCACAGCATCTTGCTTCCAGCTCTTTGGGAAGCTAAGAAACAACTCGCTCTGCACAGTGCTCTTACAGCCTACCGGGAACATCTCTTCCCAAGGCCTGTGAAACGCAGTTTCTTTGCAGGCCTGATCTGGCTGAAGTAGGACTTCTGCTCTGGGTGTGCTACATTGCCCTAGAGCTGAAAGGCACAACGTGCAGGCTTCTTTCCAAAGGGCGAGTTGGGCCCCACAGCATCTTGCTTCCAGCTCTTTGGGAAGCTAAGAAACAACTCGCTCTGCACAGTGCTCTTACAGCCTACCGGGAACATCTCTTCCAAAGGCCTGTGAAACGCAGTTTCTTTGCAGGCCTGATCTGGCTGAAGTAGGACTTCTGCTCTGGGTGTGCTACATTGCCCTAGAGCTGAAAGGCACAACGTGCAGGCTTCTTTCCAAAGGGCGAGTTGGGCCCCACAGCATCTTGCTTCCAGCTCTTTGGGAAGCTAAGAAACAACTCGCTCTGCACAGTGCTCTTACAGCCTACCGGGAACATCTCTTCCAAAGGCCTGTGAAACGCAGTTTCTTTGCAGTCCTGATCTGGCTGAAGTAGGACTTCTGCTCTGGGTGTGCTACATTGCCCTAGAGCTGAAAGGCACAACGTGCAGGATTCTTTCCAAAGGGCGAGTTGGGCCCCACAGCATCTTGCTTCCAGCTCTTTGGGAAGCTAAGAAACAACTCGCTCTGCACAGTGCTCTTACAGCCTACCGGGTACATCTCTTCCAAAGGCCTGTGAAACGCAGTCTCTTTGCAGGCCTGATCTGGCAGAAGTAGGAATTCTGCTCTGGGTGTGCTACATTGCCTTAGAGCTGAAAGGCACAACGTGCAGGCTTCTTTCCAAAGGGCGAGTAGGGCCCCACAGCATCTTGCTTCCAGCTCTTTGGGAAGCTAAGAAACAACTCGCTCTGCACAGTGCTCTTACCGCCTACCGGGAACATCTCTTCCAAAGGCCTGTGAAACGCAGTTTCTTTGCAGGCCTGATCTGGCTGAAGTAGGACTTCTGCTCTGGGTGTGCTACATTGCCCTAGAGCTGAAAGGCACAACGTGCAGGCTTCTTTCCAAAGGGCGAGTTGGGACCCACAGGATCTTGCTTCCAGCTCTTAGGGAAGCTAGGAAACAACTCGCTCTGCACAGTGCTCTTACAGCCTACCGGGAACATCTCTTCCAAAGGCCTGTGAAACGCAGTTTCTTTGCAGGCCTGATCTGGCTGAAGTAGGACTTCTGCTCTGGGTGTGCTACATTGCCCTAGAGCGGAAAGGCACAACGTGCAGGCTTCTTTCCAAAGGGCGAGTTGGGCCCCACAGCATCTTGCTTCCAGCTCTTTGGGAAGCTAAGAAACAACTCGCTCTGCACAGTGCTCTTACAGCCTACCGGGAACATCTCTTCCAAAGGCCTGTGAAACGCAGTTTCTTTGCAGGCCTGATCTGGCTGAAGTAGGACTTCTGCTCTGGGTGTGCTACATTGCCCTAGAGCTGAAAGGCACAACGTGCAGGCTTCTTTCCAAAGGGCGAGTTGGGCCCCACAGCATCTTGCTTCCAGCTCTTTGGGAAGCTAAGAAACAACTCGCTCTGCACAGTGCTCTTACAGCCTACCGGGAACATCTCTTCCAAAGGCCTGTGAAATGCAGCTTCTTTGAAGGCCTGATCTGGCTGAAGTAGGACTTCTGCTCAGGGTGTGCTACATTGCCCTAGAGCTGAAAGGCACAACGTGCAGGCTTCTTTCCAAAGGGCGAGTTGGGCCCCACAGCATCTTGCTTCCAGCTCTTTGGGAAGCTAAGAAACAACTCGCTCTGCACAGTGCTCTTACAGCCTACCGGGAACATCTCTTCCAAAGGCCTGTGAAACGCAGTTTCTTTGCAGGCCTGATCTGGCTGAAGTAGGACTTCTGCCTTGGGTGTGCTACATTGCCCTAGACCTGAAAGGCACAACGTGCAGGCTTCTTTCCAAAGGGTGATTTGGGACCCACATCATCTTGCTTCCAGCTCTTTGGGAAGCTAGGAAACAACTCGCTCTGCACAATGCTCTTACAGCCTACCGGGAACATCTCTTCCAAAGGCCTGTGAAACGCAGTTTCTTTGCAGGCCTGATCTGGCTGAAGTAGGACTTCTGCTCTGGGTGTGCTACATTGCCCTAGAGCTGAAAGTCACAACGTGCCGGCTTCTCTCCAAAGGGCGAGTTGGGACCCACAGCATCTTGCTTCCAGCTCTTTTGGAAGCTAAGAAACAACTCGCTCTGCACAGTGCTCTTACAGCCTACCGGGAACATCTCTTCCAAAGGCCTGTGAAGCGCAGTTTCTTTGCAGGCCTGATCTGGCTGAAGTAGGACTTCTGCTCTGGGTGTGCTACATTGCCCTAGAGCTGAAAGGCACAACGTGCAGGCTTCTTTCCAAAGGGCGAGTTGGGCCCCACAGCATCTTGCTTCCAGCTCTTTGGGAAGCTAAGAAACAACTCGCTCTGCACAGTGCTCTTACAGCCCACCGGGAACATCTCTTCCAAAGGCCTGTGAAACGCAGTTTCTTTGCAGGCCTGATCTGGCAGAAGTAGGACTTCTGCTCTGGGTGTGCTACATTGCCCTAGAGCTGAAAGGCACAACGTGCAGGCTTCTTTCCAAAGGGCGAGTTGGGCCCCACAGCATCTTGCTTCCAGCTCTTTGGGAATCTAGGAAACAACTCGCTCTGCACAGTGCTCTTACAGCCTACCGGGAACATCTCTTCCAAAGGCCTGTGAAACGCAGTTTCTTTGCAGGCCTGATCTGGCTGAAGTAGGACTTCTGCTCTGGGTGTGCTACATTGCCCTAGAGCTGAAAGTCACAACGTGCCGGCTTCTTTCCAAAGGGCGAGTTGGGACCCACAGCATCTTGCTTCCAGCTCTTTGGGAAGCTAAGAAACAACTCGCTCTGCACAGTGCTCTTACAGCCTACCGGGAACATCTCTTCCAAAGGCCTGTGAAACGCAGTTTCTTTGCAGGCCTGATCTGGCTGAAGTAGGACTTCTGCTCTGGGTGTGCTACATTGCCCTAGAGCTGAAAGGCACAACGTGCAGGCTTCTTTCCAAAGGGCGAGTTGGGCCCCACAGCATCTTGCTTCCAGCTCTTTGGGAAGCTAAGAAACAACTCGCTCTGCACAGTGCTCTTACAGCCTACCGGGAACATCTCTTCCAAAGGCCTGTGAAACGCAGTTTCTTTGCAGGCCTGATCTGGCTGAAGTAGGACTTCTGCCCTGGGTGTGCCACATTGCCCTAGACCTGAAAGGCACAACGTGCAGGCTTCTTTCCACAGGGCGAGTTGGGCCCCACAGCATCTTGCTTCCAGCTCTTTGGGAAGCTAAGAAACAACTCGCTCTGCACAGTGCTCTTACAGCCTACCGGGAAGATCTCTTCCAAAGGCCTGTGAAACGCAGTTTCTTTGCAGGCCTGATCTGGCTGAAGTGGGACTTCTGCTCTGGGTGTGCTACATTGCCCTAGAGCTGAAAGGCACAACGTGCAGGCTTCTTTCCAAAGGGCGAGTTGGGCCCCACAGCATCTTGCTTCCAGCTCTTTGAGAAGCTAAGAAACAACTCGCTCTGCACAGTGCTCTTACAGCCTACCGGGAACATCTCTTCCAAAGGCCTGTGAAACGCAGTTTCTTTGCAGGCCTGATCTGGCAGAAGTAGGACTTCTGCTCTGGGTGTGCTACATTGCCCTAGACCTGAAAGGCAAAACGTGCAGGCTTCTTTCCAAAGGGCGAGTTGGGCCCCACAGCATCTCGCTTCCATCTCTTTGGGAAGCTAAGAAACAACTCGCTCTGCACAGGGCTCTTACAGCCTACCGGGAACATCTCTTCCAAAGGCCTGTGAAACGCAGTTTCTTTGAAGTCCTGATCTGGCTGAAGTAGGACTTCTGCTCTGGGTGTGCTACATTGCCCTAGAGCTGAAAGGCACAACGTGCAGGCTTCTTTCCAAAGGGCTAGTTCGGCCCCACAGCATCTTGCTTCCAGCTCCTTGGGAAGCTAAGAATCAACTCGCTCTGCACAGTGCTCTTGCAGCCCATCGGGAACATCTCTTCCAAAGGCCTGTGAAACGCAGTTTCTTTGCAGGCCTGATCTGGCTGAAGTAGGACTTCTGCTCTGGGTGTGCTACATTGCCCTAGAGCTGAAAGGCACAACGTGCAGGCTTCTTTCCAAAGGGCGAGTTGGGCCCCACAGCATCTTGCTTCCAGCTCTTTGGCAAGCTAAGAGACAACTCGCTCTGCACAGTGCTCTTACAGCCTACCGGGTACATCTCTTCCAAAGGCCTGTGAAACGCAGTCTCTTTGCAGGCCTGATCTGGCAGAAGTAGGAATTCTGCTCTGGGTGTGCTACATTGCCTTAGAGCTGAAAGGCACAACGTGCAGGCTTCTTTCCACAGGGCGAGTAGGGCCCCACAGCATCTTGCTTCCAGCTCTTTGGGAAGCTAAGAAACAACTCGCTCTGCACAGTGCTCTTAAAGCCTACCGGGAACATCTCTTCCAAAGGCCTGTGAAACGCAGTTTCTTTGCAGGCCTGATCTGGCTGAAGTAGGACTTCTGCTCTGGGTGTGCTACATTGCCCTAGAGCTGAAAGGCACAACGTGCAGGCTTCTTTCCAAAGTGCGAGTTGGGACCCAAAGGATCTTGCTTCCAGCTCTTAGGGAAGCTAGGAAACAACTCGCTCTGCACAGTGCTCTTACAGCCTACCGGGAACATCTCTTCCAAAGGCCTGTGAAACGCAGTTTCTTTGCAGGCCTGATCTGGCTGAAGTAGGACTTCTGCTCTGGGTGTGCTACATTGCCCTAGAGCGGAAAGGCACAACGTGCAGGCTTCTTTCCAAAGGGCGAGTTGGGCCCCACAGCATCTTGCTTCCAGCTCTTTGGGAAGCTAAGAAACAACTCGCTCTGCACAGTGCTCTTACAGCCTACCGGGAACATCTCTTCCAAAGGCCTGTGAAACGCAGTTTCTTTGCAGGCCTGATCTGGCTGAAGTAGGACTTCTGCTCTGGGTGTGCTACATTGCCCTAGAGCTGAAAGGCACAACGTGCAGGCTTCTTTCCAAAGGGCGAGTTGGGCCCCACAGCATCTTGCTTCCAGCTCTTTGGGAAGCTAAGAAACAACTCGCTCTGCACAGTGCTCTTACAGCCTACCGGGAACATCTCTTCCAAAGGCCTGTGAAACGCAGTTTCTTTGCAGGCCTGATCTGGCTGAAGTAGGACTTCTGCCCTGGGTGTGAGACATTGCCCTAGACCTGAAAGGCACAACGTGCAGGCTTCTTTCCACAGGGCGAGTTGGGCCCCACAGCATCTTGCTTCCAGCTCTTTGGGAAGCTAAGAAACAACTCGCTCTGCACAGTGCTCTTACAGCCTACCGGGAACATCTCTTCCAAAGGCCTGTGAAAGGCAGTTTCTTTGCCGGCCTGATCTGGCTGAAGTAGGACTTCTGCTCTGGGTGTGCTACATTGCCCTAGAGCTGAAAGCCACAACGTGCAGGCTTCTTTCCAAAGGCCGAGTTGGGACCCACAGCATCTTGCTTCCAGCTCTTTGGGAAGCTAAGAAACAACTCGCTCTGCACAGTGCTCTTACAGCCTACCGGGAACATCTCTTCCAAAGGCCTGTGAAACGCAGTTTCTTTGCAGGCCTGATCTGGCTGAAGTAGGACTTCTGCTCTGGGTGTGCTACATTGCCCTAGAGCTGAAAGGCACAACGTGCAGGCTTCTTTCCAAAGGGTGATTTGGGACCCACATCATCTTGCTTCCAGCTCTTTGTGAAGCTAGGAAACAACTCGCTCTGCACAATGCTCTTACAGCCTACCGGGAACATCTCTTCCAAAGGCCTGTGAAACGCAGTTTCTTTGCAGGCCTGATCTGGCTGAAGTAGGACTTCTGCTCTGGGTGTGCTACATTGCCCTAGAGCTGAAAGTCACAACGTGCCGGCTTCTTTCCAAAGGGCGAGTTGGGACCCACAGCATCTTGCTTCCAGCTCTTTGGGAAGCTAAAAAACAACTCGCTCTGCACAGTGCTCTTACAGCCTACCGGGAACATCTCTTCCAAAGGCCTGTGAAGCGCAGTTTCTTTGCAGGCCTGATCTGGCTGAAGTAGGACTTCTGCTCTGGGTGTGCTACATTGCCCTAGAGCTGAAAGGCACAACGTGCAGGCTTCTTTCCAAAGGGCGAGTTGGGCCCCACAGCATCTTGCTTCCAGCTCTTTGGGAAGCTAAGAAACAACTAGCTCTGCACAGTGCTCTTACAGCCCACCGGGAACATCTCTTCCAAAGGCCTGTGAAACGCAGTTTCTTTGCAGGCCTGATCTGGCAGAAGTAGGACTTCTGCTCTGGGTGTGCTACATTGCCCTAGAGCTGAAAGGCACAACGTGCAGGCTTCTTTCCAAAGGGCGAGTTCGGACCCACAGCATCTTGCTTCCAGCTCTTTGGGAAGCTAGGAAACAACTCGCTCTGCACAGTGCTCTTACAGCCTACCGGGAACATCTCTTCCAAAGGCCTGTGAAACGCAGTTTCTTTGCAGGCCTGATCTGGCTGAAGTAGGACTTCTGCTCTGGGTGTGCTACATTGCCCTAGAGCTGAAAGTCACAACGTGCCGGCTTCTTTCCAAAGGGCGAGTTGGGCCCCACAGCATCTTGCTTCCAGCTCTTTGGGAAGCTAAGAAACAACTCGCTCTGCACAGTGCTCTTACAGCCTACCGGGAACATATCTTCCAAAGGCCTGTGAAACGCAGTCTCATTGCAGGCCTGATCTGGCAGAAGTAGGACTTCTGCTCTGGGTGAGCTACATTGCCCTAGACCTGAAAGGCACAACGTGCAGGCTTCTTTCCAAAGGGCGAGTTGGGCCCCACAGCATCTTGCTTCCAGCTCTTTGGGAAGCTAAGAAACAACTCGCTCTGCACAGTGCTCTTACAGCCTACCGGGAACATCTCTTCCAAAGGCCTGTGAAACGCAGTTTCTTTGCAGGCCTGATCTGGCTGAAGTAGGACTTCTGCCCTGGGTGTGCCACATTGCCCTAGACCTGAAAGGCACAACGTGCAGGCTTCTTTCCACAGGGCGAGTTGGGCCCCACAGCATCTTGCTTCCAGCTCTTTGGGAAGCTAAGAAACAACTCGCTCTGCACAGTGCTCTTACAGCCTACCGGGAACATCTCTTCCAAAGGCCTGTGAAAGGCAGTTTCTTTGCCGGCCTGATCTGGCTGAAGTAGGACTTCTGCTCTGGGTGTGCTACATTGCCCTAGAGTTGAAAGTCACAACGTGCCGGCTTCTTTCCAAAGGGCGAGTTGGGACCCACAGCATCTTGCTTCCAGCTCTTTTGGAAGCTAAGAAACAACTCACTCTGCACAGTGCTCTTACAGCCTACCGGGAACATCTCTTCCAAAGGCCTGTGAAACGCAGTTTCTTTGCAGGCCTGATCTGGCTGAAGTAGGACTTCTGCCCTGGGTGTGAGACATTGCCCTAGACCTGAAAGGCACAACGTGCAGGCTTCTTTCCACAGGGCGAGTTGGGCCCCACAGCATCTTGCTTCCAGCTCTTTGGGAAGCTAAGAAACAACTCGCTCTGCACAGTGCTCTTACAGCCTACCGGGAACATCTCTTCCAAAGGCCTGTGAAAGGCAGTTTCTTTGCCGGCCTGATCTGGCTGAAGTAGGACTTCTGCTCTGGGTGTGCTACATTGCCCTAGAGCTGAAAGGCACAACGTGCAGGCTTCTTTCCAAAGGCCGAGTTGGGACCCACAGCATCTTGCTTCCAGCTCTTTGGGAAGCTAAGAAACAACTCGCTCTGCACAGTGCTCTTACAGCCTACCGGGAACATCTCTTCCAAAGGCCTGTGAAACGCAGTTTCTTTGCAGGCCTGATCTGGCTGAAGTAGGACTTCTGCTCTGGGTGTGCTACATTGCCCTAGAGCTGAAAGTCACAACGTGCCGGCTTCTTTCCAAAGGGCGAGTTGGGCCCCACAGCATCTTGCTTCCAGCTCTTTGGGAAGCTAAGAAACAACTCGCTCTGCACAGTGCTCTTACAGCCTACCGGGAACATCTCTTCCAAAGGCCTGTGAAACGCAGTCTCATTGCAGGCCTGATCTGGCAGAAGTAGGACTTCTGCTCTGGGTGAGCTACATTGCCCTAGACCTGAAAGGCACAACGTGCAGGCTTCTTTCCAAAGGGCGAGTTGGGCCCCACAGCATCTTGCTTCCAGCTCTTTGGGAAGCTAAGAAACAACTCGCTCTGCACAGTGCTCTTACAGCCTACCGGGAACATCTCTTCCAAAGGCCTGTGAAACGCAGTTTCTTTGCAGGCCTTATCTGGCTGAAGTAGGACTTCTGCCCTGGGTGTGCCACATTGCCCTAGACCTGAAAGGCACAACGTGCAGGCTTCTTTCCACAGGGCGAGTTGGGCCCCACAGCATCTTGCTTCCAGCTCTTTGGGAAGCTAAGAAACAACTCGCTCTGCACAGTGCTCTTACAGCCTACCGGGAACATCTCTTCCAAAGGCCTGTGAAAGGCAGTTTCTTTGCCGGCCTGATCTGGCTGAAGTAGGACTTCTGCTCTGGGTGTGCTACATTGCCCTAGAGTTGAAAGTCACAACGTGCCGGCTTCTTTCCAAAGGGCGAGTTGGGACCCACAGCATCTTGCTTCCAGCTCTTTTGGAAGCTAAGAAACAACTCGCTCTGCACAGTGCTCTTACAGCCTACCGGGAACATCTCTTCCAAAGGCCTGTGAAGCGCAGTTTCTTTGCAGGCCTGATCTGGCTGAAGTAGGACTTCTGCTCTGGGTGTGCTACATTGCCCTAGAGCTGAAAGGCACAACGTGCAGGCTTCTTTCCAAAGGGCGAGTTGGGCCCCACAGCATCTTGCTTCCAGCTCTTTGGGAAGCTAAGAAACAACTCGCTCTGCACAGTGCTCTTACAGCCCACCGGGAACATCTCTTCCAAAGGCCTGTGAAACGCAGTTTCTTTGCAGGCCTGATCTGGCTGAAGTAGGACTTTTGCTCTGGGTGTGCTACATTGCCCTAGAGCTGAAAGGCACAACGTGCAGGCTTCTTTCCAAAGGGCGAGTTGGGACTCACAGCATCTTGCTTCCAGCTCTTTGGTAAGCTAGGAAACAACTCGCTCTGCACAATGCTCTTACAGCCTACCGGGAACATCTCTTCCAAAGGCCTGTGAAACGCAGTTTCTTTGCAGGCCTGATCTGGCAGAAGTAGGACTTCTGCTCTGGGTGTGCTACATTGCCCTAGAGCTGAAAGGCACAACGTGCAGGCTTCTTTCCAAAGGGCGAGTTGGGACCCACAGCATCTTGCTTCCAGCTCTTTGGGAAGCTAAGAAACAACTCGCTCTGCACAGTGCTCTTACAGCCCACCGGGAACATCTCTTCCAAAGGCCTGTGAAACGCAGTTTCTTTGCAGGCCTGATCTGGCTGAAGTAGGACTTTTGCTCTGGGTGTGCTACATTGCCCTAGAGCTGAAAGACACAACGTGCAGGCTTCTTTCCAAAGGGCGAGTTGGGACCCACATCATCTTGCTTCCAGCTCTTTGGTAAGCTAGGAAACAACTCGCTCTGCACAATGCTCTTACAGCCTACCGGGAACATCTCTTCCAAAGGCCTGTGAAACGCAGTTTCTTTGCAGGCCTGATCTGGCTGAAGTAGGACTTCTGCTCTGGGTGTGCTACATTGCCCTAGAGCTGAAAGTCACAACGTGCCGGCTTCTTTCCAAAGGGCGAGTTGGGCCCCACAGCATCTTGCTTCCAGCTCTTTGGGAAGCTAAGAAACAACTCGCTCTGCACAGTGCTCTTACAGCCTACCGGGAACATCTCTTCCAAAGGCCTGTGAAACGCAGTTTCTTTGCAGGCCTGATCTGGCAGAAGTAGGACTTCTGCTCTGGGTGTGCTACATTGCCCTAGACCTGAAAGGCACAACGTGCAGGCTTCTTTCCAAAGGGCGAGTTGGGCCCCACAGCATCTCGCTTCCATCTCTTTGGGAAGCTAAGAAACAACTCGCTCTGCACAGGGCTCTTACAGCCTACCGGGAACATCTCTTCCAAAGGCCTGTGAAACGCAGTTTCTTTGAAGTCCTGATCTGGCTGAAGTAGGACTTCTGCTCTGGGTGTGCTACATTGCCCTAGAGCTGAAAGGCACAACGTGCAGGCTTCTTTCCAAAGGGCGAGTTGGGCCCCACAGCATCTTGCTTCCAGCTCTTTGGGAAGCTAAGAATCAACTCGCTCTGCACAGTGCTCTTACAGCCTATCGGGAACATCTCTTCAAAGGCCTGTGAAACGCAGTTTCTTTGCAGGCCTGATCTGGCTGAAGTAGGACTTCTGCTCTGGGTGTGCTACATTGCCCTAGAGCTGAAAGGCACAACGTGCAGGCTTCTTTCCAAAGGGCGAGTTGGGCCCCACAGCATCTTGCTTCCAGCTCTTTGGGAAGCTAAGAAACAACTCGCTCTGCACAGTGCTCTTACAGCCTACCGGGTACATCTCTTCCAAAGGCCTGTGAAACGCAGTCTCTTTGCAGGCCTGATCTGGCAGAAGTAGGAATTCTGCTCTGGGTGTGCTACATTGCCTTAGAGCTGAAAGGCACAACGTGCAGGCTTCTTTCCAAAGGGCGAGTAGGGCCCCACAGCATCTTGCTTCCAGCTCTTTGGGAAGCTAAGAAACAACTCGCTCTGCACAGTGCTCTTACCGCCTACCGGGAACATCTCTTCCAAAGGCCTGTGAAACGCAGTTTCTTTGCAGGCCTGATCTGGCAGAAGTAGGACTTCTGCTCTGGGTGTGCTACATTGCCCTAGAGCTGAAAGGCACAACGTGCAGGCTTCTTTCCAAAGGGCGAGTTGGGACCCACAGCATCTTGCTTCCAGCTCTTAGGGAAGCTAGGAAACAACTCGCTCTGCACAGTGCTCTTACAGCCTACCGGGAACATCTCTTCCAAAGGCCTGTGAAACGCAGTTTCTTTGCAGGCCTGATCTGGCTGAAGTAGGACTTCTGCTCTGGGTGTGCTACATTGCCCTAGAGCTGAAAGGCACAACGTGCAGGCTTCTTTCCAAAGGGCGAGTTGGGCCCCACAGCATCTTGCTTCCAGCTCTTTGGGAAGCTAAGAAACAACTCGCTCTGCACAGTGCTCTTACAGCCTACCGGGAACATCTCTTCCAAAGGCCTGTGAAACGCAGTTTCTTTGCAGGCCTGATCTGGCTGAAGTAGGACTTCTGCTCTGGGTGTGCTACATTGCCCTAGAGCTGAAAGGCACAACGTGCAGGCTTCTTTCCAAAGGGCGAGTTGGGCCCCACAGCATCTTGCTTCCAGCTCTTTGGGAAGCTAAGAAACAACTCGCTCTGCACAGTGCTCTTACAGCCTACCGGGAACATCTCTTCCAAAGGCCTGTGAAACGCAGTTTCTTTGCAGGCCTGATCTGGCTGAAGTAGGACTTCTGCTCTGGGTGTGCTACATTGCCCTAGAGCTGAAAGGCACAACGTGCAGGCTTCTTTCCAAAGGGCGAGTTGGGCCCCACAGCATCTTGCTTCCAGCTCTTTGGGAAGCTAAGAAACAACTCGCTCTGCACAGTGCTCTTACAGCCTACCGGGAACATCTCTTCCAAAGGCCTGTGAAACGCAGTTTCTTTGCAGGCCTGATCTGGCTGAAGTAGGACTTCTGCTCTGGGTGTGCTACATTGCCCTAGAGCTGAAAGGCACAACGTGCAGGCTTCTTTCCAAAGGGCGAGTTGGGACCCACAGCATCTTGCTTCCAGCTCTTTGGGAAGCTAGGAAACAACTCGCTCTGCACAGTGCTCTTACAGCCTACCGGGAACATCTCTTCCAAAGGCCTGTGAAACGCAGTTTCTTTGCAGGCCTGATCTGGCTGAAGTAGGACTTCTGCTCTGGGTGTGCTACATTGCCCTAGAGCTGAAAGGCACAACGTGCCGGCTTCTTTCCAAAGGGCGAGTTGGGACCCACAGCATCTTGCTTCCAGCTCTTTGGGAAGCTAAGAAACAACTCGCTCTGCACAGTGCTCTTACAGCCTACCGGGAACATCTCTTCCAAAGGCCTGTGAAACGCAGTTTCTTTGCAGGCCTGATCTGGCAAAAGTAGGACTTCTGCTCTGGGTGTGCTACATTGCCCTAGAGCTGAAAGGCACAACGTGCAGGCTTCTTTCCAAAGGGCGAGTTGGGCACCACAGCATCTTGCTTCCAGCTCTTTGGGAAGCTAAGAAACAACTCGCTCTGCACAGTGCTCTTACAGCCTACCGGGAACATCTCCTCCAAAGGCCTGTGAAACGCAGTCTCTTTGCAGGCCTGATCTGGCTGAAGTAGGACTTCTGCTCTGGGTGTGCTACATTGCCCTAGAGCTGAAAGGCACAACGTGCAGGCTTCTTTCCAAAGGGCGAGTTGGGACCCACAGCATCTTGCTTCCAGCTCTTTGGGAAGCTAAGAAACAACTCGCTCTGCACAGTGCTCTTACAGCCTACCGGGAACATCTCTTCCAAAGGCCTGTGAAACGCAGTTTCTTTGCAGGCCTGATCTGGCTGAAATAGGACTTCTGCTCTGGGTGTGCTACATTGCCCTAGAGCTGAAAGGCACAACGTGCAGGCTTCTTTCCAAAGGGCGAGTTGGGCCCCACAGCATCTTGCTTCCAGCTCTTTGGGAAGCTAAGAAACAACTCGCTCTGCACAGTGCTCTTACAGCCTACCGGGAACATCTCTTCCAACGGCCTGTGAAACGCAGTTTCTTTGCAGGCCTGATCTGGCTGAAGTAGGACTTCTGCTCTGGGTGTGCTACATTGCCCTAGAGCTGAAAGGCACAACGTGCAGGCTTCTTTCCAAAGGGCGAGTTGGGCCCCACAGCATCTTGCTTCCAGCTCTTTGGGAAGCTAAGAAACAACTCGCTCTGCACAGTGCTCTTACAGCCTACCGGGAACATCTCTTCCAAAGGCCTGTGAAATGCAGTTTCTTTGCAGGCCTGATCTGGCTGAAGTAGGACTTCTGCTCTGGGTGTGCTACATTGCCCTAGAGCTGAAAGGCACAACGTGCAGGCTTCTTTCCAAAGGGCGAGTTGGGCCCCACAGCATCTTGCTTCCAGCTCTTTGGGAAGCTAAGAAACAACTCGCTCTGCACAGTGCTCTTACAGCCTACCGGGAACATCTCTTCCAAAGGCCTGTGAAACGCAGTTTCTTTGCAGGCCTGATCTGGCTGAAGTAGGACTTCTGCTCTGGGTGTGCTACATTGCCCTAGAGCTGAAAGGCACAACGTGCAGGCTTCTTTCCAAAGGGCGAGTTGGGCCCCACAGCATCTTGCTTCCAGCTCTTTGGGAAGCTAGGAAACAACTCGCTCTGCACAGTGCTCTTACAGCCTACCGGGAACATCTCTTCCAAAGGCCTGTGAAACGCAGTTTCTTTGCAGGCCTGATCTGGCTGAAGTAGGACTTCTGCTCTGGGTGTGCTACATTGCCCTAGAGCTGAAAGGCACAACGTGCAGGCTTCTTTCCAAAGGGCGAGTTGGGCCCCACAGCATCTTGCTTCCAGCTCTTTGGGAAGCTAAGAAACAACTCGCTCTGCACAGTGCTCTTACAGCCTACCGGGAACATCTCTTCCAAAGGCCTGTGAAACGCAGTTTCTTTGCAGGCCTGATCTGGCTGAAGTAGGACTTCTGCTCTGGGTGTGCTACATTGCCCTAGAGCTGAAAGGCACAACGTGCAGGCTTCTTTCCAAAGGGCGAGTTGGGCCCCACAGCATCTTGCTTCCAGCTCTTTGGGAAGCTAAGAAACAACTCGCTCTGCACAGTGCTCTTACAGCCTACCGGGAACATCTCTTCCAAAGGCCTGTGAAACGCAGTTTCTTTGCAGGCCTGATCTGGCTGAAGTAGGACTTCTGCTCTGGGTGTGCTACATTGCCCTAGAGCTGAAAGGCACAACGTGCAGGCTTCTTTCCAAAGGGCGAGTTGGGCCCCACAGCATCTTGCTTCCAGCTCTTTGGGAAGCTAAGAAACAACTCGCTCTGCACAGTGCTCTTACAGCCTACCGGGAACATCTCTTCCAAAGGCCTGTGAAACGCAGTTTCTTTGCAGGCCTGATCTGGCTGAAATAGGACTTCTGCTCTGGGTGTGCTACATTGCCCTAGAGCTGAAAGGCACAACGTGCAGGCTTCTTTCCAAAGGGCGAGTTGGGCCCCACAGCATCTTGCTTCCAGCTCTTTGGGAAGCTAAGAAACAACTCGCTCTGCACAGTGCTCTTACAGCCTACCGGGAACATCTCTTCCAAAGGCCTGTGAAACGCAGTTTCTTTGCAGTCCTGATCAGGCTGAAGTAGGAATTCTGCTCTGGGTGTGCTACATTGCCCTAGAGCTGAAAGGCACAACGTGCAGGCTTCTTTCCAAAGGGCGAGTTGGGCCCCACAGCATCTTGCTTCCAGCTCTTTGGGAAGCTAAGAAACAACTCGCTCTGCACAGTGCTCTTACAGCCTACCGGGAACATCTCTTCCAAAGGCCTGTGAAACGCAGTTTCTTTGCAGGCCTGATCTGGCTGAAGTAGGACTTCTGCTCTGGGTGTGCTACATTGCCCTAGAGCTGAAAGACACAACGTGCAGGCTTCTTTCCAAAGGGCGAGTTGGGCCCCACAGCATCTTGCTTCCAGCTCTTTGGGAAGCTAAGAAACAACTCGCTCTGCACAGTGCTCTTACAGCCTACCGGGAACATCTCTTCCAAAGGCCTGTGAAACGCAGTTTCTTTGCAGGCCTGATCTGGCTGAAGTAGGACTTCTGCTCTGGGTGTGCTACATTGCCCTAGAGCTGAAAGTCACAACGTGCAGGCTTCTTTCCAAAGGGCGAGTTGGGCCCCACAGCATCTTGCTTCCAGCTCTTTGGGAAGCTAAGAAACAACTCGCTCTGCACAGTGCTCTTACAGCCTACCGGGAACATCTCTTCCAAAGGCCTGTGAAACGCAGTCTCTTTGCAGGCCTGATCTGGCAGAAGTAGGACTTCTGCTCTGGGTGTGCTACATTGCCCTAGAGCTGAAAGGCACAACGTGCAGGCTTCTTTCCAAAGGGCGAGTTGGGCCCCACAGCATCTTGCTTCCAGCTCTTTGGGAAGCTAAGAAACAACTCGCTCTGCACAGTGCTCTTACAGCCTACCGGGAACATCTCTTCCAAAGGCCTGTGAAACGCAGTTTCTTTGCAGGCCTGATCTGGCTGAAGTAGGACTTCTGCTCTGGGTGTGCTACATTGCCCTAGAGCTGAAAGGCACAACGTGCAGGCTTCTTTCCAAAGGGCGAGTTGGGCCCCACAGCATCTTGCTTCCAGCTCTTTGGGAAGCTAAGAAACAACTCGCTCTGCACAGTGCTCTTACAGCCTACCGGGAACATCTCTTCCAAAGGCCTGTGAAACGCAGTTTCTTTGCAGGCCTGATCTGGCTGAAGTAGGACTTCTGCTCTGGGTGTGCTACATTGCCCTAGAGCTGAAAGGCACAACGTGCAGGCTTCTTTCCAAAGGGCGAGTTGGGACCCACAGCATCTTGCTTCCAGCTCTTTGGGAAGCTAAGAAACAACTCGCTCTGCACAGTGCTCTTACAGCCTACCGGGAACATCTCTTCCAAAGGCCTGTGAAACGCAGTTTCTTTGCAGGCCTGATCTGGCTGAAGTAGGACTTCTGCTCTGGGTGTGCTACATTGCCCTAGAGCTGAAAGGCACAACGTGCAGGCTTCTTTCCAAAGGGCGAGTTGGGCCCCACAGCATCTTGCTTCCAGCTCTTTGGGAAGCTAAGAAACAACTCGCTCTGCACAGTGCTCTTACAGCCTACCGGGAACATCTCTTCCAAAGGCCTGTGAAACGCAGTTTCTTTGCAGGCCTGATCTGGCTGAAGTAGGACTTTTGCTCTGGGTGTGCTACATTGCCCTAGAGCTGAAAGGCACAACGTGCAGGCTTCTTTCCAAAGGGCGAGTTGGGCCCCACAGCATCTTGCTTCCAGCTCTTTGGGAAGCTAGGAAACAACTCGCTCTGCACAGTGCTCTTACAGCCTACCGGGAACATCTCTTCCAAAGGCCTGTGAAACGCAGTTTCTTTGCAGGCCTGATCTGGCTGAAGTAGGACTTCTGCTCTGGGTGTGCTACATTGCCCTAGAGCTGAAAGGCACAACGTGCAGGCTTCTTTCCAAAGGGCGAGTTGGGACCCACAGCATCTTGCTTCCAGCTCTTTGGGAAGCTAAGAAACAACTCGCTCTGCACAGTGCTCTTACAGCCTACCGGGAACATCTCTTCCAAAGGCCTGTGAAACGCAGTTTCTTTGCAGGCCTGATCTGGCTGAAGTAGGACTTTTGCTCTGGGTGTGCTACATTGCCCTAGAGCTGAAAGGCACAACGTGCAGGCTTCTTTCCAAAGGGCGAGTTGGGCCCCACAGCATCTTGCTTCCAGCTCTTTGGGAAGCTAGGAAACAACTCGCTCTGCACAGTGCTCTTACAGCCTACCGGGAACATCTCTTCCAAAGGCCTGTGAAACGCAGTTTCTTTGCAGGCCTGATCTGGCTGAAGTAGGACTTCTGCTCTGGGTGTGCTACATTGCCCTAGAGCTGAAAGGCACAACGTGCAGGCTTCTTTCCAAAGGGCGAGTTGGGCCCCACAGCATCTTGCTTCCAGCTCTTTGGGAAGCTAAGAAACAACTCGCTCTGCACAGTGCTCTTACAGCCTACCGGGAACATCTCTTCCAAAGGCCTGTGAAACGCAGTTTCTTTGCAGGCCTGATCTGGCTGAAGTAGGACTTCTGCTCTGGGTGTGCTACATTGCCCTAGAGCTGAAAGGCACAACGTGCAGGCTTCTTTCCAAAGGGCGAGTTGGGCCCCACAGCATCTTGCTTCCAGCTCTTTGGGAAGCTAAGAAACAACTCGCTCTGCACAGTGCTCTTACAGCCTACCGGGAACATCTCTTCCAAAGGCCTGTGAAACGCAGTTTCTTTGCAGGCCTGATCTGGCTGAAGTAGGACTTCTGCTCTGGGTGTGCTACATTGCCCTAGAGCTGAAAGTCACAACGTGCAGGCTTCTTTCCAAAGGGCGAGTTGGGCCCCACAGCATCTTGCTTCCAGCTCTTTGGGAAGCTAAGAAACAACTCGCTCTGCACAGTGCTCTTACAGCCTACCGGGAACATCTCTTCCAAAGGCCTGTGAAACGCAGTTTCTTTGCAGGCCTGATCTGGCTGAAGTAGGACTTCTGCTCTGGGTGTGCTACATTGCCCTAGAGCTGAAAGGCACAACGTGCAGGCTTCTTTCCAAAGGGCGAGTTGGGCCCCACAGCATCTTGCTTCCAGCTCTTTGGGAAGCTAAGAAACAACTCGCTCTGCACAGTGCTCTTACAGCCTACCGGGAACATCTCTTCCAAAGGCCTGTGAAACGCAGTTTCTTTGCAGGCCTGATCTGGCTGAAGTAGGACTTCTGCTCTGGGTGTGCTACATTGCCCTAGAGCTGAAAGGCACAACGTGCAGGCTTCTTTCCAAAGGGCGAGTAGGGCCCCACAGCATCTTGCTTCCAGCTCTTTGGGAAGCTAAGAAACAACTCGCTCTGCACAGTGCTCTTACAGCCTACCGGGAACATCTCTTCCAAAGGCCTGTGAAACGCAGTTTCTTTGCAGGCCTGATCTGGCTGAAGTAGGACTTCTGCTCTGGGTGTGCTACATTGCCCTAGAGCTGAAAGGCACAACGTGCAGGCTTCTTTCCAAAGGGCGAGTTGGGCCCCACAGCATCTTGCTTCCAGCTCTTAGGGAAGCTAGGAAACAACTCGCTCTGCACAGTGCTCTTACAGCCTACCGGGAACATCTCTTCCAAAGGCCTGTGAAACGCAGTTTCTTTGCAGGCCTGATCTGGCTGAAGTAGGACTTCTGCTCTGGGTGTGCTACATTGCCCTAGAGCTGAAAGGCACAACGTGCAGGCTTCTTTCCAAAGGGCGAGTTGGGCCCCACAGCATCTTGCTTCCAGCTCTTTGGGAAGCTAAGAAACAACTCGCTCTGCACAGTGCTCTTACAGCCTACCGGGAACATCTCTTCCAAAGGCCTGTGAAACGCAGTTTCTTTGCAGGCCTGATCTGGCTGAAGTAGGACTTCTGCTCTGGGTGTGCTACATTGCCCTAGAGCTGAAAGGCACAACGTGCAGGCTTCTTTCCAAAGGGCGAGTTGGGCCCCACAGCATCTTGCTTCCAGCTCTTTGGGAAGCTAAGAAACAACTCGCTCTGCACAGTGCTCTTACAGCCTACCGGGAACATCTCTTCCAAAGGCCTGTGAAACGCAGTTTCTTTGCAGGCCTGATCTGGCTGAAGTAGGACTTCTGCTCTGGGTGTGCTACATTGCCCTAGAGCTGAAAGGCACAACGTGCAGGCTTCTTTCCAAAGGGCGAGTTGGGCCCCACAGCATCTTGCTTCCAGCTCTTTGGGAAGCTAAGAAACAACTCGCTCTGCACAGTGCTCTTACAGCCTACCGGGAACATCTCTTCCAAAGGCCTGTGAAACGCAGTTTCTTTGCAGGCCTGATCTGGCAGAAGTAGGACTTCTGCTCTGGGTGTGCTACATTGCCCTAGAGCTGAAAGGCACAACGTGCAGGCTTCTTTCCAAAGGGCGAGTTGGGACCCACAGCATCTTGCTTCCAGCTCTTTGGGAAGCTAGGAAACAACTCGCTCTGCACAGTGCTCTTACAGCCTACCGGGAACATCTCTTCCAAAGGCCTGTGAAACGCAGTTTCTTTGCAGGCCTGATCTGGCTGAAGTAGGACTTCTGCTCTGGGTGTGCTACATTGCCCTAGAGCTGAAAGGCACAACGAGCAGGCTTCTTTCCAAAGGGCGAGTTGGGACCCACAGCATCTTGCTTCCAGCTCTTTGGGAAGCTAAGAAACAACTCGCTCTGCACAGTGCTCTTACAGCCTACCGGGAACATCTCTTCCAAAGGCCTGTGAAACGCAGTTTCTTTGCAGGCCTGATCTGGCTGAAGTAGGACTTCTGCTCTGGGTGTGCTACATTGCCCTAGAGCTGAAAGGCACAACGTGCAGGCTTCTTTCCAAAGGGCGAGTTGGGCCCCACAGCATCTTGCTTCCAGCTCTTTGGGAAGCTAAGAAACAACTCGCTCTGCACAGTGCTCTTACAGCCTACCGGGAACATCTCTTCCAAAGGCCTGTGAAACGCAGTTTCTTTGCAGGCCTGATCTGGCTGAAGTAGGACTTCTGCTCTGGGTGTGCTACATTGCCCTAGACCTGAAAGGCACAACGTGCAGGCTTCTTTCCAAAGGGCGAGTTGGGCCCCACAGCATCTTGCTTCCAGCTCTTTGGGAAGCTTGAAACAACTCGCTCTGCACAGTGCTCTTACAGCCTACCGGGAACATCTCCTCCAAAGGCCTGTGAAACGCAGTTTCTTTGCAGGCCTGATCTGGCTGAAGTAGGACTTCTGCTCTGGGTGTGCTACATTGCCCTAGAGCTGAAAGGCACAACGTGCAGGCTTCTTTCCAAAGGGCGAGTTGGGACCCACAGCATCTTGCTTCCAGCTCTTTGGGAAGCTAAGAAACAACTCGCTCTGCACAGTGCTCTTACAGCCTACCGGGAACATCTCTTCCAAAGGCCTGTGAAACGCAGTTTCTTTGCAGGCCTGATCTGGCTGAAGTAGGACTTCTGCTCTGGGTGTGCTACATTGCCCTAGAGCTGAAAGGCACAACGTGCAGGCTTCTTTCCAAAGGGCGAGTTGGGCCCCACAGCATCTTGCTTCCAGCTCTTTGGGAAGCTAAGAAACAACTCGCTCTGCACTGTGCTCTTACAGCCTACCGGGAACATCTCTTCCAAAGGCCTGTGAAACGCAGTTTCTTTGCAGTCCTGATCATGCTGAAGTAGGAATTCTGCTCTGGGTGTGCTACATTGCCCTAGAGCTGAAAGGCACAACGTGCAGGCTTCTTTCCAAAGGGCGAGTTGGGCCCCACAGCATCTTGCTTCCAGCTCTTTGGGAAGCTAAGAAACAACTCGCTCTGCACAGTGCTCTTACAGCCTACCGGGAACATCTCTTCCAAAGGCCTGTGAAACGCAGTTTCTTTGCAGGCCTGATCTGGCTGAAGTAGGACTTCTGCTCTGGGTGTGCTACATTGCCCTAGAGCTGAAAGACACAACGTGCAGGCTTCTTTCCAAAGGGCGAGTTGGGCCCCACAGCATCTTGCTTCCCGCTCTTTGGGAAGCTAAGAAACAACTCGCTCTGCACAGTGCTCTTACAGCCTACCCTGAACATCTCTTCCAAAGGCCTGTGAAACGCAGTTTCTTTGCAGGCCTGATCTGGCTGAAGTAGGACTTCTGCTCTGGGTGTGCTACATTGCCCTAGAGCTGAAAGGCACAACGTGCAGGCTTCTTTCCAAAGGGCGAGTTGGGACCCACAGCATCTTGCTTCCAGCTCTTTGGGAAGCTAAGAAACAACTCGCTCTGCACAGTGCTCTTACAGCCTACCGGGAACATCTCTTCCAAAGGCCTGTGAAACGCAGTTTCTTTGCAGGCCTGATCTGGCAGAAGTAGGACTTCTGCTCTGGTTGTGCTACATTGCCCTAGAGCTGAAAGGCACAACGTGCAGGCTTCTTTCCAAAGGGCGATTTGGGCCCCACAGCATCTTGCTTCCAGCTCTTTGGGAAGCTAAGAAACAACTCGCTCTGCACAGTGCTCTTACAGCCTACCGGGAACATCTCTTCCAAAGGCCTGTGAAACGCAGTTTCTTTGCAGGCCTGATCTGGCTGAGGTAGGACTTCTGCTCTGGGTGTGCTACATTGCCCTAGAGCTGAAAGGCACAACGTGCAGGCTTCTTTCCAAAGGGCGAGTTGGGCCCCACAGCATCTTGCTTCCAGCTCTTTGGGAAGCTAAGAAACAACTCGCTCTGCACAGTGCTCTTACAGCCTACCGGGAACATCTCTTCCAAAGGCCTGTGAAACGCAGTTTCTTTGCAGGCCTGATCTGGCTGAAGTAGGACTTCTGCTCTGGGTGTGCTACATTGCCCTAGAGCTGAAAGGCACAACGTGCAGGCTTCTTTCCAAAGGGCGAGTTGGGCCCCACAGCATCTTGCTTCCAGCTCTTTGGGAAGCTAAGAAACAACTCGCTCTGCACAGTGCTCTTACAGCCTACCGGGAACATCTCTTCCAAAGGCCTGTGAAACGCAGTTTCTTTGCAGGCCTGATCTGGCTGAAGTAGGACTTCTGCTCTGGGTGTGCTACATTGCCCTAGAGCTGAAAGGCACAACGTGCAGGCTTCTTTCCAAAGGGCGAGTTGGGCCCCACAGCATCTTGCTTCCAGCTCTTTGGGAAGCTAAGAAACAACTCGCTCTGCACAGTGCTCTTACAGCCTACCGGGAACATCTCTTCCAAAGGCCTGTGAAACGCAGTTTCTTTGCAGGCCTGATCTGGCTGAAGTAGGACTTCTGCTCTGGGTGTGCTACATTGCCCTAGAGCTGAAAGGCACAACGTGCAGGCTTCTTTCCAAAGGGCGAGTTGGGACCCACAGCATCTTGCTTCCAGCTCTTTGGGAAGCTAGGAAACAACTCGCTCTGCACAGTGCTCTTACAGCCAACCGGGAACATCTCTTCCAAAGGCCTGTGAAACGCAGTTTCTTTGCAGGCCTGATCTGGCTGAAGTAGGACTTCTGCTCTGGGTGTGCTACATTGCCCTAGAGCTTAAAGGCACAACGTGCAGGCTTCTTTCCAAAGGGCGAGTTGGGCCCCACAGCATCTTGCTTCCAGCTCTTTGGGAAGCTAAGAAACAACTCGCTCTGCACAGTGCTCTTACAGCCTACCAGGAACATCTCTTCCAAAGGCCTGTGAAATGCAGTTTCTTTGCAGGCCTGATCTGGCTGAAGTAGGACTTCTGCTCTGGGTGTGCTACATTGCCCTAGACCTGAAAGGCACAACGTGCAGGCTTCTTTCCAAAGGGCGAGTTGGGCCCCACAGCATCTTGCTTCCAGCTCTTTGGGAAGCTAAGAAACAACTCGCTCTGCACAGTGCTCTTACAGCCTACCGGGAACATCTCTTCCAAAGGCCTGTGAAGCGCAGTTTCTTTGCAGGCCTGATCTGGCTGAAGTAGGACTTCTGCTCTGGGTGTGCTACATTGCCCTAGAGCTGAAAGGCACAACGTGCAGGCTTCTTTCCAAAGGGCGAGTTGGGCCCCACAGCATCTTGCTTCCAGCTCTTTGGGAAGCTAAGAAACAACTCGCTCTGCACAGTGCTCTTACATCCTACCGGGAACATCTCTTCCAAAGGCCTGTGAAACGCAGTTTCTTTGCAGGCCTGATTTGGCAGAAGTAGGACTTCTGCTCTGGGTGTGCTACATTGCCCTAGAGCTGAAAGGCACAACGTGCAGGCTTCTTTCCAAAGGGCGAGTTCGGACCCACAGCATCTTGCTTCCAGCTCTTTGGGAAGCTAGGAAACAACTCGCTCTGCACAGTGCTCTTACAGCCTACCGGGAACATCTCTTCCAAAGGCCTGTGAAACGCAGTTTCTTTGCAGGCCTGATCTGGCTGAAGTAGGACTTCTGCTCTGGGTGTGCTACATTGCCCTAGAGCTGAAAGTCACAACGTGCCGGCTTCTTTCCAAAGGGCGAGTTGGGACCCACAGCATCTTGCTTCCAGCTCTTTGGGAAGCTAAGAAACAACTCGCTCTGCACAGTGCTCTTACAGCCTACCGGGAACATCTCCTCCAAAGGCCTGTGAAACGCAGTCTCTTTGCAGGCCTGATCTGGCTGAAGTAGGACTTCTGCTCTGGGTGTGCTACATTGCCCTAGAGCTGAAAGGCACAACGTGCAGGCTTCTTTCCAAAGGGCGAGTTGGGACCCACAGCATCTTGCTTCCAGCTCTTTGGGAAGCTAAGAAACAACTCGCTCTGCACAGTGCTCTTACAACCTACCGGGAACATCTCTTCCAAAGGCCTGTGAAACGCAGTTTCTTTGCAGGCCTGATCTGGCTGAAGTAGGACTTCTGCTCTGGGTGTGCTACATTGCCCTAGAACTGAAAGGCACAACGTGCAGGCTTCTTTCCAAAGGGCGAGTTGGGCCCCACAGCATCTTGCTTCCAGCTCTTTGGGAAGCTAAGAAACAACTCGCTCTGCACAGTGCTCTTACAGCCTACCGGGAACATCTCTTCCAAAGGCCTGTGAAACGCAGTTTCTTTGCAGTCCTGATCATGCTGAAGTAGGACTTCTGCTCTGGGTGTGCTACATTGCCCTAGAGCTGAAAGGCACAACGTGCAGGCTTCTTTCCAAAGGGCGAGTTGGGCCCCACAGCATCTTGCTTCCAGCTCTTTGGGAAGCTAAGAAACAACTCGCTCTGCACAGTGCTCTTACAGCCTACCGGGAACATCTCTTCCAAAGGCCTGTGAAACGCAGTTTCTTTGCAGGCCTGATCTGGCTGAAGTAGGACTTCTGCTCTGGGTGTGCTACATTGCCCTAGAGCTGAAAGACACAACGTGCAGGCTTCTTTCCAAAGGGCGAGTTGGGCCCCACAGCATCTTGCTTCCCGCTCTTTGGGAAGCTAAGAAACAACTCGCTCTGCACAGTGCTCTTACAGCCTACCGTGAACATCTCTTCCAAAGGCCTGTGAAACGCAGTTTCTTTGCAGGCCTGATCTGGCTGAAGTAGGACTTCTGCTCTGGGTGTGCTACATTGCCCTAGAGCTGAAAGGCACAACGTGCAGGCTTCTTTCCAAAGGGCGAGTTGGGACCCACAGCATCTTGCTTCCAGCTCTTTGGGAAGCTAAGAAACAACTCGCTCTGCACAGTGCTCTTACAGCCTACCGGGAACATCTCTTCCAAATGCCTGTGAAACGCAGTTTCTTTGCAGGCCTGATCTGGCAGAAGTAGGACTTCTGCTCTGGTTGTGCTACATTGCCCTAGAGCTGAAAGGCACAACGAGCAGGCTTCTTTCCAAAGGGCGATTTGGGCCCCACAGCATCTTGCTTCCAGCTCTTTGGGAAGCTAAGAAACAACTCGCTCTGCACAGTGCTCTTACAGCCTACCGGGAACATCTCTTCCAAAGGCCTGTGAAACGCAGTTTCTTTGCAGGCCTGATCTGGCTGAAGTAGGACTTCTGCTCTGGGTGTGCTACATTGCCCTAGAGCTGAAAGGCACAACGTGCAGGCTTCTTTCCAAAGGGCGAGTTGGGCCCCACAGCATCTTGCTTCCAGCTCTTTGGGAAGCTAAGAAACAACTCGCTCTGCACAGTGCTCTTACAGCCTACCGGGAACATCTCTTCCAAAGGCCTGTGAAATGCAGTTTCTTTGCAGGCCTGATCTGGCTGAAGTAGGACTTCTGCTCTGGGTGTGCTACATTGCCCTAGACCTGAAAGGCACAACGTGCAGGCTTCTTTCCAAAGGGCGAGTTGGGCCCCACAGCATCTTGCTTCCAGCTCTTTGGGAAGCTAAGAAACAACTCGCTCTGCACAGTGCTCTTACAGCCTACCGGGAACATCTCTTCCAAAGGCCTGTGAAAGGCAGTTTCTTTGCAGGCCTGATCTGGCTGAAGTAGGACTTCTGCTCTGGGTGTGCTACATTGCCCTAGAGCTGAAAGGCACAACGTGCAGGCTTCTTTCCAAAGGCCGAGTTGGGACCCACAGCATCTTGCTTCCAGCTCTTTGGGAAGCTAAGAAACAACTCGCTCTGCACAGTGCTCTTACAGCCTACCGGGAACATCTCTTCCAAAGGCCTGTGAAGCGCAGTTTCTTTGCAGGCCTGATCTGGCTGAAGTAGGACTTCTGCTCTGGGTGTGCTACATTGCCCTAGAGCTGAAAGGCACAACGTGCAGGCTTCTTTCCAAAGGGCGAGTTGGGCCCCACAGCATCTTGCTTCCAGCTCTTTGGGAAGCTAAGAAACAACTCGCTCTGCACAGTGCTCTTACAGCCTACCGGGAACATCTCTTCCAAAGGCCTGTGAAACGCAGTTTCTTTGCAGGCCTGATCTGGCAGAAGTAGGACTTCTGCTCTGGGTGTGCTACATTGCCCTAGAGCTGAAAGGCACAACGTGCAGGCTTCTTTCCAAAGGGCGAGTTCGGACCCACAGCATCTTGCTTCCAGCTCTTTGGGAAGCTAGGAAACAACTCGCTCTGCACAGTGCTCTTACAGCCTACCGGGAACATCTCTTCCAAAGGCCTGTGAAACGCAGTTTCTTTGCAGGCCTGATCTGGCTGAAGTAGGACTTCTGCTCTGGGTGTGCTACATTGCCCTAGAGCTGAAAGGCACAACGTGCAGGCTTCTTTCCAAAGGGCGAGTTGGGCCCCACAGCATCTTGCTTCCAGCTCTTTGGGAAGCTAAGAAACAACTCGCTCTGCACAGTGCTCTTACAGCCTACCGGGAACATCTCTTCCAAAGGCCTGTGAAACGCAGTCTCTTTGCAGGCCTGATCTGGCAGAAGTAGGACTTCTGCTCTGGGTGAGCTACATTGCCCTAGACCTGAAAGGCACAACGTGCAGGCTTCTTTCCAAAGGGCGAGTTGGGCCCCACAGCATCTTGCTTCCAGCTCTTTGGGAAGCTAAGAAACAACTCGCTCTGCACAGTGCTCTTACAGCCTACCGGGAACATCTCTTCCAAAGGCCTGTGAAACGCAGTTTCTTTGCAGGCCTGATCTGGCTGAAGTAGGACTTCTGCTCTGGGTGTGCTACATTGCCCTAGACCTGAAAGGCACAACGTGCAGGCTTCTTTCCACAGGGCGAGTTGGGCCCCACAGCATCTTGCTTCCAGCTCTTTGGGAAGCTAAGAAACAACTCGCTCTGCACAGTGCTCTTACAGCCTACCGGGAACATCTCTTCCAAAGGCCTGTGAAAGGCAGTTTCTTTGCCGGCCTGATCTGGCTGAAGTAGGACTTCTGCTCTGGGTGTGCTACATTGCCCTAGAGTTGAAAGTCACAACGTGCAGGCTTCTTTCCAAAGGGCGAGTTGGGACCCACAGCATCTTGCTTCCAGCTCTTTGGGAAGCTAAGAAACAACTCGCTCTGCACAGTGCTCTTACAGCCTACCGGGAACATCTCTTCCAAAGGCCTGTGAAACGCAGTTTCTTTGCAGGCCTGATCTGGCTGAAGTAGGACTTCTGCTCTGGGTGTGATACATTGCCCTAGAGCTGAAAGGCACAACGTGCAGGCTTCTTTCCACAGGGCGAGTTGGGCCCCACAGCATCTTGCTTCCAGCTCTTTGGGAAGCTAAGAAACAACTCGCTCTGCACAGTGCTCTTACAGCCTACCGGGAACATCTCTTCCAAAGGCCTGTGAAAGGCAGTTTCTTTGCCGGCCTGATCTGGCTGAAGTAGGACTTCTGCTCTGGGTGTGCTACATTGCCCTAGAGCTGAAAGGCACAACGTGCAGGCTTCTTTCCAAAGGGCGAGTTGGGACCCACAGCATCTTGCTTCCAGCTCTTTGGGAAGCTAAGAAACAACTCGCTCTGCACAGTGCTCTTACAGCCTACCGGGAACATCTCTTCCAAAGGCCTGTGAAACGCAGTTTCTTTGAAGGCCTGATCTGGCTGAAGTAGGACTTCTGCTCTGGGTGTGCTACATTGCCCTAGAGCTGAAAGGCACAACGTGCAGGCTTCTTTCCAAAGGGTGATTTGGGACCCACATCATCTTGCTTCCAGCTCTTTGTGAAGCTAGGAAACAACTCGCTCTGCACAATGCTCTTACAGCCTACCGGGAACATCTCTTCCAAAGGCCTGTGAAACGCAGTTTCTTTGCAGGCCTGATCTGGCTGAAGTAGGACTTCTGCTCTGGGTGTGCTACATTGCCCTAGAGCTGAAAGTCACAACGTGCCGGCTTCTTTCCAAAGGGCGAGTTGGGACCCACAGCATCTTGCTTCCAGCTCTTTGGGAAGCTAAGAAACAACTCGCTCTGCACAGTGCTCTTACAGCCTACCGGGAACATCTCTTCCAAAGGCCTGTGAAGCGCAGTTTCTTTGCAGGCCTGATCTGGCTGAAGTAGGACTTCTGCTCTGGGTGTGCTACATTGCCCTAGAGCTGAAAGGCACAACGTGCAGGCTTCTTTCCAAAGGGCGAGTTGGGCCCCACAGCATCTTGCTTCCAGCTCTTTGGGAAGCTAAGAAACAACTAGCTCTGCACAGTGCTCTTACAGCCCACCGGGAACATCTCTTCCAAAGGCCTGTGAAACGCAGTTTCTTTGCAGGCCTGATCTGGCAGAAGTAGGACTTCTGCTCTGGGTGTGCTACATTGCCCTAGAGCTGAAAGGCACAACGTGCAGGCTTCTTTCCAAAGGGCGAGTTCGGACCCACAGCATCTTGCTTCCAGCTCTTTGGGAAGCTAGGAAACAACTCGCTCTGCACAGTGCTCTTACAGCCTACCGGGAACATCTCTTCCAAAGGCCTGTGAAACGCAGTTTCTTTGCAGGCCTGATCTGGCTGAAGTAGGACTTCTGCTCTGGGTGTGCTACATTGCCCTAGAGCTGAAAGTCACAACGTGCCGGCTTCTTTCCAAAGGGCGAGTTGGGCCCCACAGCATCTTGCTTCCAGCTCTTTGGGAAGCTAAGAAACAACTCGCTCTGCACAGTGCTCTTACAGCCTACCGGGAACATCTCTTCCAAAGGCCTGTGAAACGCAGTCTCATTGCAGGCCTGATCTGGCAGAAGTAGGACTTCTGCTCTGGGTGAGCTACATTGCCCTAGACCTGAAAGGCACAACGTGCAGGCTTCTTTCCAAAGGGCGAGTTGGGCCCCACAGCATCTTGCTTCCAGCTCTTTGGGAAGCTAAGAAACAACTCGCTCTGCACAGTGCTCTTACAGCCTACCGGGAACATCTCTTCCAAAGGCCTGTGAAACGCAGTTTCTTTGCAGGCCTTATCTGGCTGAAGTAGGACTTCTGCCCTGGGTGTGCCACATTGCCCTAGACCTGAAAGGCACAACGTGCAGGCTTCTTTCCACAGGGCGAGTTGGGCCCCACAGCATCTTGCTTCCAGCTCTTTGGGAAGCTAAGAAACAACTCGCTCTGCACAGTGCTCTTACAGCCTACCGGGAACATCTCTTCCAAAGGCCTGTGAAAGGCAGTTTCTTTGCCGGCCTGATCTGGCTGAAGTAGGACTTCTGCTCTGGGTGTGCTACATTGCCCTAGAGTTGAAAGTCACAACGTGCCGGCTTCTTTCCAAAGGGCGAGTTGGGACCCACAGCATCTTGCTTCCAGCTCTTTTGGAAGCTAAGAAACAACTCGCTCTGCACAGTGCTCTTACAGCCTACCGGGAACATCTCTTCCAAAGGCCTGTGAAGCGCAGTTTCTTTGCAGGCCTGATCTGGCTGAAGTAGGACTTCTGCTCTGGGTGTGCTACATTGCCCTAGAGCTGAAAGGCACAACGTGCAGGCTTCTTTCCAAAGGGCGAGTTGGGACCCACATCATCTTGCTTCCAGCTCTTTGGTAAGCTAGGAAACAACTCGCTCTGCACAGTGCTCTTACAGCCTACCGGGAACATCTCTTCCAAAGGCCTGTGAAACGCAGTTTCTTTGCAGGCCTGATCTGGCTGAAGTAGGACTTCTGCTCTGGGTGTGCTACATTGCCCTAGAGCTGAAAGTCACAACGTGCCGGCTTCTTTCCAAAGGGCGAGTTGGGCCCCACAGCATCTTGCTTCCAGCTCTTTGGGAAGCTAAGAAACAACTCGCTCTGCACAGTGCTCTTACAGCCTACCGGGAACATCTCTTCCAAAGGCCTGTGAAACGCAGTTTCTTTGCAGGCCTGATCTGGCAGAAGTAGGACTTCTGCTCTGGGTGTGCTACATTGCCCTAGACCTGAAAGGCACAACGTGCAGGCTTCTTTCCAAAGGGCGAGTTGGGCCCCACAGCATCTCGCTTCCATCTCTTTGGGAAGCTAAGAAACAACTCGCTCTGCACAGGGCTCTTACAGCCTACCGGGAACATCTCTTCCAAAGGCCTGTGAAACGCAGTTTCTTTGAAGTCCTGATCTGGCTGAAGTAGGACTTCTGCTCTGGGTGTGCTACATTGCCCTAGAGCTGAAAGGCACAACGTGCAGGCTTCTTTCCAAAGGGCGAGTTGGGCCCCACAGCATATTGCTTCCAGCTCTTTGGGAAGCTAAGAATCAACTCGCTCTGCACAGTGCTCTTACAGCCTATCGGGAACATCTCTTCCAAAGGCCTGTGAAACGCAGTTTCTTTGCAGGCCTGATCTGGCTGAAGTAGGACTTCTGCTCTGGGTGTGCTACATTGCCCTAGAGCTGAAAGGCACAACGTGCAGGCTTCTTTCCAAAGGGCGAGTTGGGCCCCACAGCATCTTGCTTCCAGCTCTTTGGGAAGCTAAGAAACAACTCGCTCTGCACAGTGCTCTTACAGCCTACCGGGTACATCTCTTCCAAAGGCCTGTGAAACGCAGTTTCTTTGCAGGCCTGATCTGGCAGAAGTAGGACTTCTGCTCTGGGTGTGCTACATTGCCTTAGAGCTGAAAGGCACAACGTGCAGGCTTCTTTCCAAAGGGCGAGTAGGGCCCCACAGCATCTTGCTTCCAGCTCTTTGGGAAGCTAAGAAACAACTCGCTCTGCACAGTGCTCTTACAGCCTACCGGGAACATCTCTTCCAAAGGCCTGTGAAACGCAGTTTCTTTGCAGGCCTGATCTGGCAGAAGTAGGACTTCTGCTCTGGGTGTGCTACATTGCCCTAGAGCTGAAAGGCACAACGTGCAGGCTTCTTTCCAAAGGGCGAGTTGGGACCCACAGCATCTTGCTTCCAGCTCTTAGGGAAGCTAGGAAACAACTCGCTCTGCACAGTGCTCTTACAGCCTACCGGGAACATCTCTTCCAAAGGCCTGTGAAACGCAGTTTCTTTGCAGGCCTGATCTGGCTGAAGTAGGACTTCTGCTCTGGGTGTGCTACATTGCCCTAGAGCTGAAAGGCACAACGTGCAGGCTTCTTTCCAAAGGGCGAGTTGGGCCCCACAGCATCTTGCTTCCAGCTCTTTGGGAAGCTAAGAAACAACTCGCTCTGCACAGTGCTCTTACAGCCTACCGGGAACATCTCTTCCAAAGGCCTGTGAAACGCAGTTTCTTTGCAGGCCTGATCTGGCTGAAGTAGGACTTCTGCTCTGGGTGTGCTACTTTGCCCTAGAGCTGAAAGGCACAACGTGCAGGCTTCTTTCCAAAGGGCGAGTTGGGCCCCACAGCATCTTGCTTCCAGCTCTTTGGGAAGCTAAGAAACAACTCGCTCTGCACAGTGCTCTTACAGCCTACCGGGAACATCTCTTCCAAAGGCCTGTGAAACGCAGTTTCTTTGCAGGCCTGATCTGGCTGAAGTAGGACTTCTGCTCTGGGTGTGCTACTTTGCCCTAGAGCTGAAAGGCACAACGTGCAGGCTTCTTTCCAAAGGGCGAGTTGGGCCCCACAGCATCTTGCTTCCAGCTCTTTGGGAAGCTAAGAAACAACTCGCTCTGCACAGTGCTCTTACAGCCTACCGGGAACATCTCTTCCAAAGGCCTGTGAAACGCAGTTTCTTTGCAGGCCTGATCTGGCTGAAGTAGGACTTCTGCTCTGGGTGTGCTACTTTGCCCTAGAGCTGAAAGGCACAACGTGCAGGCTTCTTTCCAAAGGGCGAGTTGGGCCCCACAGCATCTTGCTTCCAGCTCTTTGGGAAGCTAAGAAACAACTCGCTCTGCACAGTGCTCTTACAGCCTACCGGGAACATCTCTTCCAAAGGCCTGTGAAACGCAGTTTCTTTGCAGGCCTGATCTGGCTGAAGTAGGACTTCTGCTCTGGGTGTGCTACTTTGCCCTAGAGCTGAAAGGCACAACGTGCAGGCTTCTTTCCAAAGGGCGAGTTGGGCCCCACAGCATCTTGCTTCCAGCTCTTTGGGAAGCTAAGAAACAACTCGCTCTGCACAGTGCTCTTACAGCCTACCGGGAACATCTCTTCCAAAGGCCTGTGAAACGCAGTTTCTTTGCAGGCCTGATCTGGCTGAAGTAGGACTTCTGCTCTGGGTGTGCTACTTTGCCCTAGAGCTGAAAGGCACAACGTGCAGGCTTCTTTCCAAAGGGCGAGTTGGGCCCCACAGCATCTTGCTTCCAGCTCTTTGGGAAGCTAAGAAACAACTCGCTCTGCACAGTGCTCTTACAGCCTACCGGGAACATCTCTTCCAAAGGCCTGTGAAACGCAGTTTCTTTGCAGGCCTGATCTGGCTGAAGTAGGACTTCTGCTCTGGGTGTGCTACTTTGCCCTAGAGCTGAAAGGCACAACGTGCAGGCTTCTTTCCAAAGGGCGAGTTGGGCCCCACAGCATCTTGCTTCCAGCTCTTTGGGAAGCTAAGAAACAACTCGCTCTGCACAGTGCTCTTACAGCCTACCGGGAACATCTCTTCCAAAGGCCTGTGAAACGCAGTTTCTTTGCAGGCCTGATCTGGCTGAAGTAGGACTTCTGCTCTGGGTGTGCTACTTTGCCCTAGAGCTGAAAGGCACAACGTGCAGGCTTCTTTCCAAAGGGCGAGTTGGGCCCCACAGCATCTTGCTTCCAGCTCTTTGGGAAGCTAAGAAACAACTCGCTCTGCACAGTGCTCTTACAGCCTACTGGGAACATCTCTTCCAAAGGCCTGTGAAACGCAGTTTCTTTGCAGGCCTGATCTGGCTGAAGTAGGACTTCTGCTCTGGGTGTGCTACTTTGCCCTAGAGCTGAAAGGCACAACGTGCAGGCTTCTTTCCAAAGGGCGAGTTGGGCCCCACAGCATCTTGCTTCCAGCTCTTTGGGAAGCTAAGAAACAACTCGCTCTGCACAGTGCTCTTACAGCCTACCGGGAACATCTCTTCCAAAGGCCTGTGAAACGCAGTTTCTTTGCAGGCCTGATCTGGCTGAAGTAGGACTTCTGCTCTGGGTGTGCTACTTTGCCCTAGAGCTGAAAGGCACAACGTGCAGGCTTCTTTCCAAAGGGCGAGTTGGGCCCCACAGCATCTTGCTTCCAGCTCTTTGGGAAGCTAAGAAACAACTCGCTCTGCACAGTGCTCTTACAGCCTACCGGGAACATCTCTTCCAAAGGCCTGTGAAACGCAGTTTCTTTGCAGGCCTGATCTGGCTGAAGTAGGACTTCTGCTCTGGGTGTGCTACTTTGCCCTAGAGCTGAAAGGCACAACGTGCAGGCTTCTTTCCAAAGGGCGAGTTGGGCCCCACAGCATCTTGCTTCCCGCTCTTTGGGAAGCTAAGAAACAACTCGCTCTGCACAGTGCTCTTACAGCCTACCGGGAACATCTCTTCCAAAGGCCTGTGAAACGCAGTTTCTTTGCAGGCCTGATCTGGCTGAAGTAGGACTTCTGCTCTGGGTGTGCTACTTTGCCCTAGAGCTGAAAGGCACAACGTGCAGGCTTCTTTCCAAAGGGCGAGTTGGGCCCCACAGCATCTTGCTTCCAGCTCTTTGGGAAGCTAAGAAACAACTCGCTCTGCACAGTGCTCTTACAGCCTACCGGGAACATCTCTTCCAAAGGCCTGTGAAACGCAGTTTCTTTGCAGGCCTGATCTGGCTGAAGTAGGACTTCTGCTCTGGGTGTGCTACTTTGCCCTAGAGCTGAAAGGCACAACGTGCAGGCTTCTTTCCAAAGGGCGAGTTGGGCCCCACAGCATCTTGCTTCCAGCTCTTTGGGAAGCTAAGAAACAACTCGCTCTGCACAGTGCTCTTACAGCCTACCGGGAACATCTCTTCCAAAGGCCTGTGAAACGCAGTTTCTTTGCAGGCCTGATCTGGCTGAAGTAGGACTTCTGCTCTGGGTGTGCTACTTTGCCCTAGAGCTGAAAGGCACAACGTGCAGGCTTCTTTCCAAAGGGCGAGTTGGGCCCCACAGCATCTTGCTTCCAGCTCTTTGGGAAGCTAAGAAACAACTCGCTCTGCACAGTGCTCTTACAGCCTACCGGGAACATCTCTTCCAAAGGCCTGTGAAACGCAGTTTCTTTGCAGGCCTGATCTGGCTGAAGTAGGACTTCTGCTCTGGGTGTGCTACTTTGCCCTAGAGCTGAAAGGCACAACGTGCAGGCTTCTTTCCAAAGGGCGAGTTGGGCCCCACAGCATCTTGCTTCCAGCTCTTTGGGAAGCTAAGAAACAACTCGCTCTGCACAGTGCTCTTACAGCCTACCGGGAACATCTCTTCCAAAGGCCTGTGAAACGCAGTTTCTTTGCAGGCCTGATCTGGCTGAAGTAGGACTTCTGCTCTGGGTGTGCTACTTTGCCCTAGAGCTGAAAGGCACAACGTGCAGGCTTCTTTCCAAAGGGCGAGTTGGGCCCCACAGCATCTTGCTTCCCGCTCTTTGGGAAGCTAAGAAACAACTCGCTCTGCACAGTGCTCTTACAGCCTACCGGGAACATCTCTTCCAAAGGCCTGTGAAACGCAGTTTCTTTGCAGGCCTGATCTGGCTGAAGTAGGACTTCTGCTCTGGGTGTGCTACTTTGCCCTAGAGCTGAAAGGCACAACGTGCAGGCTTCTTTCCAAAGGGCGAGTTGGGCCCCACAGCATCTTGCTTCCAGCTCTTTGGGAAGCTAAGAAACAACTCGCTCTGCACAGTGCTCTTACAGCCTACCGGGAACATCTCTTCCAAAGGCCTGTGAAACGCAGTTTCTTTGCAGGCCTGATCTGGCTGAAGTAGGACTTCTGCTCTGGGTGTGCTACTTTGCCCTAGAGCTGAAAGGCACAACGTGCAGGCTTCTTTCCAAAGGGCGAGTTGGGCCCCACAGCATCTTGCTTCCAGCTCTTTGGGAAGCTAAGAAACAACTCGCTCTGCACAGTGCTCTTACAGCCTACCGGGAACATCTCTTCCAAAGGCCTGTGAAACGCAGTTTCTTTGCAGGCCTGATCTGGCTGAAGTAGGACTTCTGCTCTGGGTGTGCTACTTTGCCCTAGAGCTGAAAGGCACAACGTGCAGGCTTCTTTCCAAAGGGCGAGTTGGGCCCCACAGCATCTTGCTTCCAGCTCTTTGGGAAGCTAAGAAACAACTCGCTCTGCACAGTGCTCTTACAGCCTACCGGGAACATCTCTTCCAAAGGCCTGTGAAACGCAGTTTCTTTGCAGGCCTGATCTGGCTGAAGTAGGACTTCTGCTCTGGGTGTGCTACTTTGCCCTAGAGCTGAAAGGCACAACGTGCAGGCTTCTTTCCAAAGGGCGAGTTGGGCCCCACAGCATCTTGCTTCCAGCTCTTTGGGAAGCTAAGAAACAACTCGCTCTGCACAGTGCTCTTACAGCCTACCGGGAACATCTCTTCCAAAGGCCTGTGAAACGCAGTTTCTTTGCAGGCCTGATCTGGCTGAAGTAGGACTTCTGCTCTGGGTGTGCTACTTTGCCCTAGAGCTGAAAGGCACAACGTGCAGGCTTCTTTCCAAAGGGCGAGTTGGGCCCCACAGCATCTTGCTTCCAGCTCTTTGGGAAGCTAAGAAACAACTCGCTCTGCACAGTGCTCTTACAGCCTACTGGGAACATCTCTTCCAAAGGCCTGTGAAACGCAGTTTCTTTGCAGGCCTGATCTGGCTGAAGTAGGACTTCTGCTCTGGGTGTGCTACTTTGCCCTAGAGCTGAAAGGCACAACGTGCAGGCTTCTTTCCAAAGGGCGAGTTGGGCCCCACAGCATCTTGCTTCCAGCTCTTTGGGAAGCTAAGAAACAACTCGCTCTGCACAGTGCTCTTACAGCCTACCGGGAACATCTCTTCCAAAGGCCTGTGAAACGCAGTTTCTTTGCAGGCCTGATCTGGCTGAAGTAGGACTTCTGCTCTGGGTGTGCTACTTTGCCCTAGAGCTGAAAGGCACAACGTGCAGGCTTCTTTCCAAAGGGCGAGTTGGGCCCCACAGCATCTTGCTTCCAGCTCTTTGGGAAGCTAAGAAACAACTCGCTCTGCACAGTGCTCTTACAGCCTACCGGGAACATCTCTTCCAAAGGCCTGTGAAACGCAGTTTCTTTGCAGGCCTGATCTGGCTGAAGTAGGACTTCTGCTCTGGGTGTGCTACTTTGCCCTAGAGCTGAAAGGCACAACGTGCAGGCTTCTTTCCAAAGGGCGAGTTGGGCCCCACAGCATCTTGCTTCCCGCTCTTTGGGAAGCTAAGAAACAACTCGCTCTGCACAGTGCTCTTACAGCCTACCGGGAACATCTCTTCCAAAGGCCTGTGAAACGCAGTTTCTTTGCAGGCCTGATCTGGCTGAAGTAGGACTTCTGCTCTGGGTGTGCTACTTTGCCCTAGAGCTGAAAGGCACAACGTGCAGGCTTCTTTCCAAAGGGCGAGTTGGGCCCCACAGCATCTTGCTTCCAGCTCTTTGGGAAGCTAAGAAACAACTCGCTCTGCACAGTGCTCTTACAGCCTACCGGGAACATCTCTTCCAAAGGCCTGTGAAACGCAGTTTCTTTGCAGGCCTGATCTGGCTGAAGTAGGACTTCTGCTCTGGGTGTGCTACTTTGCCCTAGAGCTGAAAGGCACAACGTGCAGGCTTCTTTCCAAAGGGCGAGTTGGGCCCCACAGCATCTTGCTTCCAGCTCTTTGGGAAGCTAAGAAACAACTCGCTCTGCACAGTGCTCTTACAGCCTACCGGGAACATCTCTTCCAAAGGCCTGTGAAACGCAGTTTCTTTGCAGGCCTGATCTGGCTGAAGTAGGACTTCTGCTCTGGGTGTGCTACTTTGCCCTAGAGCTGAAAGGCACAACGTGCAGGCTTCTTTCCAAAGGGCGAGTTGGGCCCCACAGCATCTTGCTTCCAGCTCTTTGGGAAGCTAAGAAACAACTCGCTCTGCACAGTGCTCTTACAGCCTACCGGGAACATCTCTTCCAAAGGCCTGTGAAACGCAGTTTCTTTGCAGGCCTGATCTGGCTGAAGTAGGACTTCTGCTCTGGGTGTGCTACTTTGCCCTAGAGCTGAAAGGCACAACGTGCAGGCTTCTTTCCAAAGGGCGAGTTGGGCCCCACAGCATCTTGCTTCCAGCTCTTTGGGAAGCTAAGAAACAACTCGCTCTGCACAGTGCTCTTACAGCCTACCGGGAACATCTCTTCCAAAGGCCTGTGAAACGCAGTTTCTTTGCAGGCCTGATCTGGCTGAAGTAGGACTTCTGCTCTGGGTGTGCTACTTTGCCCTAGAGCTGAAAGGCACAACGTGCAGGCTTCTTTCCAAAGGGCGAGTTGGGCCCCACAGCATCTTGCTTCCCGCTCTTTGGGAAGCTAAGAAACAACTCGCTCTGCACAGTGCTCTTACAGCCTACCGGGAACATCTCTTCCAAAGGCCTGTGAAACGCAGTTTCTTTGCAGGCCTGATCTGGCTGAAGTAGGACTTCTGCTCTGGGTGTGCTACTTTGCCCTAGAGCTGAAAGGCACAACGTGCAGGCTTCTTTCCAAAGGGCGAGTTGGGCCCCACAGCATCTTGCTTCCAGCTCTTTGGGAAGCTAAGAAACAACTCGCTCTGCACAGTGCTCTTACAGCCTACCGGGAACATCTCTTCCAAAGGCCTGTGAAACGCAGTTTCTTTGCAGGCCTGATCTGGCTGAAGTAGGACTTCTGCTCTGGGTGTGCTACTTTGCCCTAGAGCTGAAAGGCACAACGTGCAGGCTTCTTTCCAAAGGGCGAGTTGGGCCCCACAGCATCTTGCTTCCAGCTCTTTGGGAAGCTAAGAAACAACTCGCTCTGCACAGTGCTCTTACAGCCTACCGGGAACATCTCTTCCAAAGGCCTGTGAAACGCAGTTTCTTTGCAGGCCTGATCTGGCTGAAGTAGGACTTCTGCTCTGGGTGTGCTACTTTGCCCTAGAGCTGAAAGGCACAACGTGCAGGCTTCTTTCCAAAGGGCGAGTTGGGCCCCACAGCATCTTGCTTCCAGCTCTTTGGGAAGCTAAGAAACAACTCGCTCTGCACAGTGCTCTTACAGCCTACCGGGAACATCTCTTCCAAAGGCCTGTGAAACGCAGTTTCTTTGCAGGCCTGATCTGGCTGAAGTAGGACTTCTGCTCTGGGTGTGCTACTTTGCCCTAGAGCTGAAAGGCACAACGTGCAGGCTTCTTTCCAAAGGGCGAGTTGGGCCCCACAGCATCTTGCTTCCAGCTCTTTGGGAAGCTAAGAAACAACTCGCTCTGCACAGTGCTCTTACAGCCTACCGGGAACATCTCTTCCAAAGGCCTGTGAAACGCAGTTTCTTTGCAGGCCTGATCTGGCTGAAGTAGGACTTCTGCTCTGGGTGTGCTACTTTGCCCTAGAGCTGAAAGGCACAACGTGCAGGCTTCTTTCCAAAGGGCGAGTTGGGCCCCACAGCATCTTGCTTCCAGCTCTTTGGGAAGCTAAGAAACAACTCGCTCTGCACAGTGCTCTTACAGCCTACCGGGAACATCTCTTCCAAAGGCCTGTGAAACGCAGTTTCTTTGCAGGCCTGATCTGGCTGAAGTAGGACTTCTGCTCTGGGTGTGCTACTTTGCCCTAGAGCTGAAAGGCACAACGTGCAGGCTTCTTTCCAAAGGGCGAGTTGGGCCCCACAGCATCTTGCTTCCAGCTCTTTGGGAAGCTAAGAAACAACTCGCTCTGCACAGTGCTCTTACAGCCTACCGGGAACATCTCTTCCAAAGGCCTGTGAAACGCAGTTTCTTTGCAGGCCTGATCTGGCTGAAGTAGGACTTCTGCTCTGGGTGTGCTACTTTGCCCTAGAGCTGAAAGGCACAACGTGCAGGCTTCTTTCCAAAGGGCGAGTTGGGCCCCACAGCATCTTGCTTCCAGCTCTTTGGGAAGCTAAGAAACAACTCGCTCTGCACAGTGCTCTTACAGCCTAGCGGGAACATCTCTTCCAAAGGCCTGTGAAACGCAGTTTCTTTGCAGGCCTGATCTGGCTGAAGTAGGACTTCTGCTCTGGGTGTGCTACTTTGCCCTAGAGCTGAAAGGCACAACGTGCAGGCTTCTTTCCAAAGGGCGAGTTGGGCCCCACAGCATCTTGCTTCCAGCTCTTTGGGAAGCTAAGAAACAACTCGCTCTGCACAGTGCTCTTACAGCCTACCGGGAACATCTCTTCCAAAGGCCTGTGAAACGCAGTTTCTTTGCAGGCCTGATCTGGCTGAAGTAGGACTTCTGCTCTGGGTGTGCTACTTTGCCCTAGAGCTGAAAGGCACAACGTGCAGGCTTCTTTCCAAAGGGCGAGTTGGGCCCCACAGCATCTTGCTTCCAGCTCTTTGGGAAGCTAAGAAACAACTCGCTCTGCACAGTGCTCTTACAGCCTACCGGGAACATCTCTTCCAAAGGCCTGTGAAACGCAGTTTCTTTGCAGGCCTGATCTGGCTGAAGTAGGACTTCTGCTCTGGGTGTGCTACTTTGCCCTAGAGCTGAAAGGCACAACGTGCAGGCTTCTTTCCAAAGGGCGAGTTGGGCCCCACAGCATCTTGCTTCCAGCTCTTTGGGAAGCTAAGAAACAACTCGCTCTGCACAGTGCTCTTACAGCCTACCGGGAACATCTCTTCCAAAGGCCTGTGAAACGCAGTTTCTTTGCAGGCCTGATCTGGCTGAAGTAGGACTTCTGCTCTGGGTGTGCTACTTTGCCCTAGAGCTGAAAGGCACAACGTGCAGGCTTCTTTCCAAAGGGCGAGTTGGGCCCCACAGCATCTTGCTTCCAGCTCTTTGGGAAGCTAAGAAACAACTCGCTCTGCACAGTGCTCTTACAGCCTACCGGGAACATCTCTTCCAAAGGCCTGTGAAACGCAGTTTCTTTGCAGGCCTGATCTGGCTGAAGTAGGACTTCTGCTCTGGGTGTGCTACTTTGCCCTAGAGCTGAAAGGCACAACGTGCAGGCTTCTTTCCAAAGGGCGAGTTGGGCCCCACAGCATCTTGCTTCCAGCTCTTTGGGAAGCTAAGAAACAACTCGCTCTGCACAGTGCTCTTACAGCCTACCGGGAACATCTCTTCCAAAGGCCTGTGAAACGCAGTTTCTTTGCAGGCCTGATCTGGCTGAAGTAGGACTTCTGCTCTGGGTGTGCTACTTTGCCCTAGAGCTGAAAGGCACAACGTGCAGGCTTCTTTCCAAAGGGCGAGTTGGGCCCCACAGCATCTTGCTTCCAGCTCTTTGGGAAGCTAAGAAACAACTCGCTCTGCACAGTGCTCTTACAGCCTACCGGGAACATCTCTTCCAAAGGCCTGTGAAACGCAGTTTCTTTGCAGGCCTGATCTGGCTGAAGTAGGACTTCTGCTCTGGGTGTGCTACTTTGCCCTAGAGCTGAAAGGCACAACGTGCAGGCTTCTTTCCAAAGGGCGAGTTGGGCCCCACAGCATCTTGCTTCCAGCTCTTTGGGAAGCTAAGAAACAACTCGCTCTGCACAGTGCTCTTACAGCCTACCGGGAACATCTCTTCCAAAGGCCTGTGAAACGCAGTTTCTTTGCAGGCCTGATCTGGCTGAAGTAGGACTTCTGCTCTGGGTGTGCTACTTTGCCCTAGAGCTGAAAGGCACAACGTGCAGGCTTCTTTCCAAAGGGCAAGTTGGGCCCCACAGCATCTTGCTTCCAGCTCTTTGGGAAGCTAAGAAACAACTCGCTCTGCACAGTGCTCTTACAGCCTACCGGGAACATCTCTTCCAAAGGCCTGTGAAACGCAGTTTCTTTGCAGGCCTGATCTGGCTGAAGTAGGACTTCTGCTCTGGGTGTGCTACATTGCCCTAGAGCTGAAAGGCACAACGTGCAGGCTTCTTTCCAAAGGGCGAGTTGGGCCCCACAGCATCTTGCTTCCAGCTCTTTGGGAAGCTAAGAAACAACTCGCTCTGCACAGTGCTCTTACAGCCTACCGGGAACATCTCTTCCAAAGGCCTGTGAAACGCAGTTTCTTTGCAGGCCTGATCTGGCTGAAGTAGGACTTCTGCTCTGGGTGTGCTACATTGCCCTAGAGCTGAAAGGCACAACGTGCGGGCTTCTTTCCAAAGGGCGAGTTGGGCCCCACAGCATCTTGCTTCCAGCTCTTTGGGAAGCTAAGAAACAACTCGCTCTGCACAGTGCTCTTACAGCATGCCGGGAACATCTCTTCCAAAGGCCTGTGAAACGCAGTTTCTTTGCAGGCCTGATCTGGCTGAAGTAGGACTTCTGCTCTGGGTGTGCTACATTGCCCTAGAGCTGAAAGGCACAACGTGCAGGCTTCTTTCCAAAGGGCGAGTTGGGCCCCACAGCATCTTGCTTCCAGCTCTTTGGGAAGCTAAGAAACAACTCGCTCTGCACAGTGCTCTTACAGCCTACCGGGAACATCTCTTCCAAAGGCCTGTGAAACGCAGTTTCTTTGAAGGCCTGATCTGGCTGAAGTAGGACTTCTGCTCTGGGTGTGCTACATTGCCCTAGAGCTGAAAGTCACAACGTGCAGGCTTCTTTCCAAAGGGCGAGTTGGGACCCACAGCATCTTGCTTCCAGCTCTTTGGGAAGCTAAGAAACAACTCGCTCTGCACAGTGCTCTTACAGCCTACCGGCAACATCTCTTCCAAAGGCCTGTGAAACGCAGTTTCTTTGCAGGCCTGATCTGGCTGAAGTAGGACTTCTGCTCTGGGTGTGCTACATTGCCCTAGAGCTGAAAGGCACAACGTGCAGGCTTCTTTCCAAAGGGCGAGTTGGGCCCCACAGCATCTTGCTTCCAGCTCTTTGGGAAGCTAAGAAACAACTCGCTCTGCACAGTGCTCTTACAGCCTACCGGGAACATCTCTTACAAAGGCCTGTGAAACGCAGTTTCTTGGCAGGCCAGATCTGGCTGAAGTAGGACTTCTGCTCTGGGTGTGCTACATTGCCCTAGAGCTGAAAGGCACAACGTGCAGGCTTCTTTCCAAAGGGCGAGTAGGGCCCAACAGCATCTTTCTTCCAGCTCTTTTGTAAGCTAAGAAACAACTCGCTCTGCACAGTGCTCTTACAGCCTACCGGGAACATCTCTTCCAAAGGCCTGTGAAACGCAGTTTCTTTGCAGGCCTGATCTGGCTGTAGCAGGACTTCTGCTCTGGGTGTGCTACATTGCCCTAGAGCTGAAAGGCACAACGTGCAGGCTTCTTTCCAAATGGCGAGTTGGGCCCCACAGCATCTTGCTTCCAGCTCTTTGGGAAGCTAAGAAACAACTCGCTCTGCACAGTGCTCTTACAGCCTACCGGGAACATCTCTTCCAAAGGCCTGTGAAACGCAGTCTCTTTGCAGGCCTGATCTGGCAGAAGTAGGACTTCTGCTCTGGGTGTGCTACATTGCCATAGAGCTGAAAGGCACAACGTGCAGGCTTCTTTCCAAAGGGCAAGTTGGGCCCCACAGCATCTTGGTTCCAGCTCTTTGGGAAGCTAAGAAACAACTCGCTCTGCACAGTGCTCTTACAGCCTACCGGGAACATCTCTTCCAAAGGCCTGTGAAACGCAGTTTCTTTGCAGGCCTGATCTGGCTGAAGTAGGACTTCTGCTCAGGGTGTGCTACATTCCCTAGAGCTGAAAGGCACAACGTGCAGGCTTCTTTCCAAAGGGCGAGTTGGGCCCCACAGCATCTTGCTTCCAGCTCTTTGGGAAGCTAAGAAACAACTCGCTCTGCACAGTGCTCTTACAGCCTACAGGGAACATCTCTTCCAAAGGCCTGTGAAACACAGTTTCTTTGCAGGCCTGATCTGGCTGAAGTAGGACTTCTGCTCTGGGTGTGCTACATTGCCCTAGAGCTGAAAGGCACAACGTGCGGGCTTCTTTCCAAAGGGCGAGTTGGGCCCCACAGCATCTTGCTTCCAGCTCTTTGGGAAGCTAAGAAACAACTCGCTCTGCACAGTGCTCTTACAGCATGCCGGGAACATCTCTTCCAAAGGCCTTTGAAGCGCAGTTTCTTTGCCGGCCTGATCTGGCTGAAGTAGGACTTCTGCTCTGGGTGTGCTACATTGCCCTAGAGCTGAAAGGCACAACGTGCAGGCTTCTTTCCAAAGGGCGAGTTGGGCCCCACAGCATCTTGCTTCCAGCTCTTTGGGAAGCTAAGAAACAACTCGCTCTGCACAGTGCTCTTACAGCCCACCGGGAACATCTCTTCCAAAGTCCTGTGAAACGCAGTTTCTTTGAGGGCCGGATCTGGCTGAAGTAGGACTTCTGCTCTGGGTGTGCTACATTGCCCTAGAGCGGAAAGGCACAACGTGCAGGCTTCTTTCCAAAGGGCGAGTTGGGCCCCACAGCATCTTGCTTCCAGCTCTTTGGGAAGCTAAGAAACAACTCGCTCTGCACAGTGCTCTTACAGCCTACCGGGAACATCTCTTCCAAAGGCCTGTGAAAGGCAGTTTCTTTGCCGGCCTGATCTGGCTGAAGTAGGACTTCTGCTCTGGGTGTGCTACATTGCCCTAGAGCTGAAAGGCACAACGTGCAGGCTTCTTTCCAAAGGGCGAGTTGGGACCCACATCATCTTGCTTCCAGCTCTTTGGGAAGCTAGGAAACAACTCGCTCTGCACAATGCTCTTACAGCCTACCGGGAACATCTCTTCCAAAGGCCTGTGAAACGCAGTTTCTTTGCAGGCCTGATCTGGCTGAAGTAGGACTTCTGCTCTGGGTCTGCTACATTGCCCTAGAGCTGAAAGTCACAACGTGCCGGCTTCTTTCCATAGGGCGAGTTGGGACTCACAGCATCTTGCTTCCAGCTCTTTGGGAAGCTAAGAAACAACTCGCTCTGCACAGTGCTCTTACAGCCTACCGGCAACATCTCTTCCAAAGGCCTGTGAAACGCAGTTTCTTTGCAGGCCTGATCTGGCTGAAGTAGGACTTCTGCTCTGGGTGTGCTACATTGCCCTAGAGCTGAAAGGCACAACGTGCAGGCTTCTTTCCAAAGGGCGAGTTGGGCCCCAAAGCATCTTGCTTCCAGCTCTTTGGGAAGCTAAGAAACAACTCGCTCTGCACAGTGCTCTTACAGCCTACCGGGAACATCTCTTACAAACGCCTGTGAAACGCAGTTTCTTGGCAGGCCAGATCTGGCTGAAGTAGGACTTCTGCTCTGGGTGTGCTACATTGCCCTAGAGCTGAAAGGCACAACGTGCCGGCTTCTTTCCAAAGGGCGAGTAGGGCCCCACAGCATCTTTCTTCCAGCTCTTTGGGAAGCTAAGAAACAACTCGCTCTGCACAGTGCTCTTACAGCCTACCGGGAACATCTCTTCCAAAGGCCTGTGAAACGCAGTTTCTTTGCAGGCCTGATCTGGCTGTAGCAGGACTTCTGCTCTGGGTGTGCTACATTGCCCTAGAGCTGAAAGGCACAACGTGCAGGCTTCTTTCCAAATGGCGAGTTGGGCCCCACAGCATCTTGCTTCCAGCTCTTTGGGAAGCTAAGAAACAACTCGCTCTGCACAGTGCTCTTACAGCCTACCGGGAACATCTCTTCCAAAGGCCTGTGAAACGCAGTCTCTTTGCAGGCCTGATCTGGCTGAAGTAGGACTTCTGCTCTGGGTGTGCTACATTGCCCTAGAGCTGAAAGGCACAACGTGCAGGCTTCTTTCCAAAGGGCGAGTTGGGACCCACATCATCTTGCTTCCAGCTCTTTGGGAAGCTAGGAAACAACTCGCTCTGCACAATGCTCTTACAGCCTACCGGGAACATCTCTTCCAAAGGCCTGTGAAACGCAGTTTCTTTGCAGGCCTGATCTGGCTGAAGTAGGACTTCTGCTCTGGGTCTGCTACATTGCCCTAGAGCTGAAAGTCACAACGTGCCGGCTTCTTTCCATAGGGCGAGTTGGGACTCACAGCATCTTGCTTCCAGCTCTTTGGGAAGCTAAGAAACAACTCGCTCTGCACAGTGCTCTTACAGCCTACCGGCAACATCTCTTCCAAAGGCCTGTGAAACGCAGTTTCTTTGCAGGCCTGATCTGGCTGAAGTAGGACTTCTGCTCTGGGTGTGCTACATTGCCCTAGAGCTGAAAGGCACAACGTGCAGGCTTCTTTCCAAAGGGCGAGTTGGGCCCCAAAGCATCTTGCTTCCAGCTCTTTGGGAAGCTAAGAAACAACTCGCTCTGCACAGTGCTCTTACAGCCTACCGGGAACATCTCTTACAAACGCCTGTGAAACGCAGTTTCTTGGCAGGCCAGATCTGGCTGAAGTAGGACTTCTGCTCTGGGTGTGCTACATTGCCCTAGAGCTGAAAGGCACAACGTGCCGGCTTCTTTCCAAAGGGCGAGTAGGGCCCCACAGCATCTTTCTTCCAGCTCTTTGGGAAGCTAAGAAACAACTCGCTCTGCACAGTGCTCTTACAGCCTACCGGGAACATCTCTTCCAAAGGCCTGTGAAACGCAGTTTCTTTGCAGGCCTGATCTGGCTGAAGTAGGACTTCTGCTCTGGGTGTGCTACATTGCCCTAGAGCTGAAAAGCACAACGTGCAGGCTTCTTTCCAAAGGGCGAGTTGGGCCCCACAGCATCTTGCTTCCAGCTCTTTGGGAAGCTAAGAAACAACTCGCTCTGCACAGTGCTCTTACAGCCTACCGGGAACATCTCTTCCATAGGCCTGTGAAACGCAGTTTCTTTGCAGGCCTGATCTGGCAGAAGTAGGACTTCTGCTCTGGGTGTCCTACATTGCCCTAGACCTGAAAGGCACAACGTGCAGGCTTCTTTCCAAAGGGCGAGTTGGGCCCCACAGCATCTCGCTTCCATCTCTTTGGGAAGCTAAGAAACAACTCGCTCTGCACAGGGCTCTTACAGCCTACCGGGAACATCTCTTCCAAAGGCCTGTGAAACGCAGTTTCTTTGAAGTCCTGATCTGGCTGAAGTAGGACTTCTGCTCTGGGTGTGCTACATTGCCCTAGAGCTGAAAGGCACAACGTGCAGGCTTCTTTCCAAAGGGCGAGTTGGGCCCCACAGCATCTTGCTTCCAGCTCTTTGGGAAGCTAAGAAACAACTCGCTCTGCACAGTGCTCTTACAGCCCATCGGGAACATCTCTTCCAAAGGCCTGTGAAACGCAGTTTCTTTGCAGGCCTGATCTGGCTGAAGTAGGACTTCTGCTCTGGGTGTGCTACATTGCCCTAGAGCTGAAAGGCACAACGTGCAGGCTTCTTTCCAAAGGGCGAGTTGGGCCCCACAGCATCTTGCTTCCAGCTCTTTGGGAAGCTAAGAAACAACTCGCTCTGCACAGTGCTCTTACAGCCTACCGGGTACATCTCTTCCAAAGGCCTGTGAAACGCAGTCTCTTTGCAGGCCTGATCTGGCAGAAGTAGGACTTCTGCTCTGGGTGTGCTACATTGCCCTAGAGCTGAAAGGCACAACGTGCAGGCTTCTTTCCAAAGGGCAAGTTGGGCCCCACAGCATCTTGGTTCCAGCTCTTTGGGAAGCTAAGAAACAACTCGCTCTGCACAGTGCTCTTACAGCCTACCGGGAACATCTCTTCCAAAGGCCTGTGAAACGCAGTTTCTTTGCAGGCCTGATCTGGCTGAAGTAGGACTTCTGCTCAGGGTGTGCTACATTCCCTAGAGCTGAAAGGCACAACGTGCAGGCTTCTTTCCAAAGGGCGAGTTGGGCCCCACAGCATCTTGCTTCCAGCTCTTTGGGAAGCTAAGAAACAACTCGCTCTGCACAGTGCTCTTATAGCCTACCGGGAACATCTCTTCCAAAGGCCTGTGAAACGCAGTTTCTTTGCAGGCCTGATCTGGCTGAAGTAGGACTTCTGCTCAGGGTGTGCTACATTGCCCTAGAGCTGAAAGGCACAACGTGCGGGCTTCTTTCCAAAGGGCGAGTTGGGCCCCACAGCATCTTGCTTCCAGCTCTTTGGGAAGCTAAGAAACAACTCGCTCTGCACAGTGCTCTTACAGCATGCCGGGAACATCTCTTCCAAAGGCCTTTGAAGCGCAGTTTCTTTGCAGGCCTGATCTGGCTGAAGTAGGACTTCTGCTCTGGGTGTGCTACATTGCCCTAGAGCTGAAAGGCACAACGTGCAGGCTTCTTTCCAAAGGGCGAGTTGGGCCCCACAGCATCTTGCTTCCAGCTCTTTGGGAAGCTAAGAAACAACTCGCTCTGCACAGTGCTCTTACAGCCCACCGGGAACATCTCTTCCAAAGGCCTGTGAAACGCAGTTTCTTTGAGGGCCGGATCTGGCTGAAGTAGGACTTCTGCTCTGGGTGTGCTACATTGCCCTAGAGCTGAAAGTCACAACGTGCCGGCTTCTTTCCATAGGGCGAGTTGGGACCCACAGCATCTTGCTTCCAGCTCTTTGGGAAGCTAAGAAACAACTCGCTCTGCACAGTGCTCTTACAGCCTACCGGCAACATCTCTTCCAAAGGCCTGTGAAACGCAGTTTCTTTGCAGGCCTGATCTGGCTGAAGTAGGACTTCTGCTCTGGGTGTGCTACATTGCCCTAGAGCTGAAAGGCACAACGTGCAGGCTTCTTTCCAAAGGGCGAGTTGGGCCCCAAAGCATCTTGCTTCCAGCTCTTTGTGAAGCTAAGAAACAACTCGCTCTGCACAGTGCTCTTACAGCCTACCGGGAACATCTCTTACAAACGCCTGTGAAACGCAGTTTCTTGGCAGGCCAGATCTGGCTGAAGTAGGACTTCTGCTCTGGGTGTGCTACATTGCCCTAGAGCTGAAAGGCACAACGTGCAGGCTTCTTTCCAAAGGGCGAGTAGGGCCCAACAGCATCTTTCTTCCAGCTCTTTTGTAAGCTAAGAAACAACTCGCTCTGCACAGTGCTCTTACAGCCTACCGGGAACATCTCTTCCAAAGGCCTGTGAAACGCAGTTTCTTTGCAGGCCTGATCTGGCTGTAGCAGGACTTCTGCTCTGGGTGTGCTACATTGCCCTAGAGCTGAAAGGCACAACGTGCAGGCTTCTTTCCAAATGGCGAGTTGGGCCCCACAGCATCTTGCTTCCAGCTCTTTGGGAAGCTAAGAAACAACTCGCTCTGCACAGTGCTCTTACAGCCTACCGGGAACATCTCTTCCAAAGGCCTGTGAAACGCAGTCTCTTTGCAGGCCTGATCTGGCAGAAGTAGGACTTCTGCTCTGGGTGTGCTACATTGCCATAGAGCTGAAAGGCACAACGTGCAGGCTTCTTTCCAAAGGGCAAGTTGGGCCCCACAGCATCTTGGTTCCAGCTCTTTGGGAAGCTAAGAAACAACTCGCTCTGCACAGTGCTCTTACAGCCTACCGGGAACATCTCTTCCAAAGGCCTGTGAAACGCAGTTTCTTTGCAGGCCTGATCTGGCTGAAGTAGGACTTCTGCTCAGGGTGTGCTACATTCCCTAGAGCTGAAAGGCACAACGTGCAGGCTTCTTTCCAAAGGGCGAGTTGGGCCCCACAGCATCTTGCTTCCAGCTCTTTGGGAAGCTAAGAAACAACTCGCTCTGCACAGTGCTCTTACAGCCTACAGGGAACATCTCTTCCAAAGGCCTGTGAAACACAGTTTCTTTGCAGGCCTGATCTGGCTGAAGTAGGACTTCTGCTCTGGGTGTGCTACATTGCCCTAGAGCTGAAAGGCACAACGTGCGGGCTTCTTTCCAAAGGGCGAGTTGGGCCCCACAGCATCTTGCTTCCAGCTCTTTGGGAAGCTAAGAAACAACTCGCTCTGCACAGTGCTCTTACAGCATGCCGGGAACATCTCTTCCAAAGGCCTTTGAAGCGCAGTTTCTTTGCCGGCCTGATCTGGCTGAAGTAGGACTTCTGCTCTGGGTGTGCTACATTGCCCTAGAGCTGAAAGGCACAACGTGCAGGCTTCTTTCCAAAGGGCGAGTTGGGCCCCACAGCATCTTGCTTCCAGCTCTTTGGGAAGCTAAGAAACAACTCGCTCTGCACAGTGCTCTTACAGCCCACCGGGAACATCTCTTCCAAAGTCCTGTGAAACGCAGTTTCTTTGAGGGCCGGATCTGGCTGAAGTAGGACTTCTGCTCTGGGTGTGCTACATTGCCCTAGAGCGGAAAGGCACAACGTGCAGGCTTCTTTCCAAAGGGCGAGTTGGGCCCCACAGCATCTTGCTTCCAGCTCTTTGGGAAGCTAAGAAACAACTCGCTCTGCACAGTGCTCTTACAGCCTACCGGGAACATCTCTTCCAAAGGCCTGTGAAAGGCAGTTTCTTTGCCGGCCTGATCTGGCTGAAGTAGGACTTCTGCTCTGGGTGTGCTACATTGCCCTAGAGCTGAAAGGCACAACGTGCAGGCTTCTTTCCAAAGGGCGAGTTGGGACCCACATCATCTTGCTTCCAGCTCTTTGGGAAGCTAGGAAACAACTCGCTCTGCACAATGCTCTTACAGCCTACCGGGAACATCTCTTCCAAAGGCCTGTGAAACGCAGTTTCTTTGCAGGCCTGATCTGGCTGAAGTAGGACTTCTGCTCTGGGTCTGCTACATTGCCCTAGAGCTGAAAGTCACAACGTGCCGGCTTCTTTCCATAGGGCGAGTTGGGACTCACAGCATCTTGCTTCCAGCTCTTTGGGAAGCTAAGAAACAACTCGCTCTGCACAGTGCTCTTACAGCCTACCGGCAACATCTCTTCCAAAGGCCTGTGAAACGCAGTTTCTTTGCAGGCCTGATCTGGCTGAAGTAGGACTTCTGCTCTGGGTGTGCTACATTGCCCTAGAGCTGAAAGGCACAACGTGCAGGCTTCTTTCCAAAGGGCGAGTTGGGCCCCAAAGCATCTTGCTTCCAGCTCTTTGGGAAGCTAAGAAACAACTCGCTCTGCACAGTGCTCTTACAGCCTACCGGGAACATCTCTTACAAACGCCTGTGAAACGCAGTTTCTTGGCAGGCCAGATCTGGCTGAAGTAGGACTTCTGCTCTGGGTGTGCTACATTGCCCTAGAGCTGAAAGGCACAACGTGCCGGCTTCTTTCCAAAGGGCGAGTAGGGCCCCACAGCATCTTTCTTCCAGCTCTTTGGGAAGCTAAGAAACAACTCGCTCTGCACAGTGCTCTTACAGCCTACCGGGAACATCTCTTCCAAAGGCCTGTGAAACGCAGTTTCTTTGCAGGCCTGATCTGGCTGTAGCAGGACTTCTGCTCTGGGTGTGCTACATTGCCCTAGAGCTGAAAGGCACAACGTGCAGGCTTCTTTCCAAATGGCGAGTTGGGCCCCACAGCATCTTGCTTCCAGCTCTTTGGGAAGCTAAGAAACAACTCGCTCTGCACAGTGCTCTTACAGCCTACCGGGAACATCTCTTCCAAAGGCCTGTGAAACGCAGTCTCTTTGCAGGCCTGATCTGGCTGAAGTAGGACTTCTGCTCTGGGTGTGCTACATTGCCCTAGAGCTGAAAGGCACAACGTGCAGGCTTCTTTCCAAAGGGCGAGTTGGGACCCACATCATCTTGCTTCCAGCTCTTTGGGAAGCTAGGAAACAACTCGCTCTGCACAATGCTCTTACAGCCTACCGGGAACATCTCTTCCAAAGGCCTGTGAAACGCAGTTTCTTTGCAGGCCTGATCTGGCTGAAGTAGGACTTCTGCTCTGGGTCTGCTACATTGCCCTAGAGCTGAAAGTCACAACGTGCCGGCTTCTTTCCATAGGGCGAGTTGGGACTCACAGCATCTTGCTTCCAGCTCTTTGGGAAGCTAAGAAACAACTCGCTCTGCACAGTGCTCTTACAGCCTACCGGCAACATCTCTTCCAAAGGCCTGTGAAACGCAGTTTCTTTGCAGGCCTGATCTGGCTGAAGTAGGACTTCTGCTCTGGGTGTGCTACATTGCCCTAGAGCTGAAAGGCACAACGTGCAGGCTTCTTTCCAAAGGGCGAGTTGGGCCCCAAAGCATCTTGCTTCCAGCTCTTTGGGAAGCTAAGAAACAACTCGCTCTGCACAGTGCTCTTACAGCCTACCGGGAACATCTCTTACAAACGCCTGTGAAACGCAGTTTCTTGGCAGGCCAGATCTGGCTGAAGTAGGACTTCTGCTCTGGGTGTGCTACATTGCCCTAGAGCTGAAAGGCACAACGTGCCGGCTTCTTTCCAAAGGGCGAGTAGGGCCCCACAGCATCTTTCTTCCAGCTCTTTGGGAAGCTAAGAAACAACTCGCTCTGCACAGTGCTCTTACAGCCTACCGGGAACATCTCTTCCAAAGGCCTGTGAAACGCAGTTTCTTTGCAGGCCTGATCTGGCTGTAGCAGGACTTCTGCTCTGGGTGTGCTACATTGCCCTAGAGCTGAAAGGCACAACGTGCAGGCTTCTTTCCAAATGGCGAGTTGGGCCCCACAGCATCTTGCTTCCAGCTCTTTGGGAAGCTAAGAAACAACTCGCTCTGCACAGTGCTCTTACAGCCTACCGGGAACATCTCTTCCAAAGGCCTGTGAAACGCAGTCTCTTTGCAGGCCTGATCTGGCTGAAGTAGGACTTCTGCTCTGGGTGTGCTACATTTGCCCTAGAGCTGAAAGGCACAACGTGCAGGCTTCTTTCCAAAGGGCGAGTTGGGCACCACAGCATCTTGCTTCCATCTCTTTGGGAAGCTAAGAAACAACTCGATCTGCACAGTGCTCTTACAGCCTACCGGGGAACATCTCTTCCAAAGGCCTGTGAAACGCAGTCTCATTGCAGGCCTGATCTGGCTGAAGTAGGACTTCTGCTCTGGGTGTGCTACATTGCCCTAGAGCTGAAAGGCACAACGTGCAGGCTTCTTTCCAAAGGGCGAGTTGGGCCCCACAGCATCTTGCTTCCAGCTCTTTGGGAAGCTAAGAAACAACTCGCTCTGCACAGTGCTCTTACAGCCTACCGGGAACATCTCTTCCAAATGCCTGTGAAACACAGTTTCTCTGCAGGCCTGATCTGGCAGAAGTAGGACTTCTGCTCTGGGTGTGCTACATTGCCCTAGAGCTGAAAGGCACAACGAGCAGGCTTCTTTCCAAAGGGCGAGTAGGGCCCCACAGCATCTTTCTTCCAGCTCATTTGGGAAGCTAAGAAACAACTCGCTCTGCACAGTGCTCTTACAGCCTACCGGGAACATCTCTTCCAAAGGCCTGTGAAACGCAGTTTCTTTGCATGCCTGATCTGGCTGTAGTAGGACTTCTGCTCTGGGTGTGCTACATTGCCCTAGAGCTGAAAGGCACAACGTGCAGGCTTCTTTCCAAATGGCGAGTTGGGCCCCACAGCATCTTGCTTCCAGCTCTTTGGAAAGCTAAGAAACAACTCGCTCTGCACAGTGCTCTTACAGCCTACCGGGAACATCTCTTCCAATGGCCTGTGAAACGCAGTCTCTTTGCAGGCCTGATCTGGCAGAAGTAGGACTTCTGCTCTGGGTGTGCTACATTGCCCTAGAGCTGAAAGGCACAACGTGCAGGCTTCTTTCCAAAGGGCAAGTTGGGCCCCACAGCATCTTGGTTCCAGCTCTTTGGGAAGCTAAGAAACAACTCGCTCTGCACAGTGCTCTTACAGCCTACCGGGAACATCTCTTCCAAAGGCCTGTGAAACGCAGTTTCTTTGCAGGCCTGATCTGGCTGAAGTAGGACTTCTGCTCAGGGTGTGCTACATTGCCCTAGAGCTGAAAGGCACAACGTGCAGGCTTCTTTCCAAAGGGCGAGTTGGGCCCCACAGCATCTTGCTTCCAGCTCTTTGGGAAGCTAAGAAACAACTCGCTCTGCACAGTGCTCTTACAGCCTACCGGGAACATCTCTTCCAAAGGCCTGTGAAACGCAGTTTCTTTGCAGGCCTGATCTGGCTGAAGTAGGACTTCTGCTCTGGGTGTGCTACATTGCCCTAGAGCTGAAAGGCACAACGTGCGGGCTTCTTTCCAAAGGGCGAGTTGGGCCCCACAGCATCTTGCTTCCAGCTCTTTGGGAAGCTAAGAAACAACTCGCTCTGCACAGTGCTCTTACAGCATGCCGGGAACATCTCTTCCAAAGGCCTTTGAAGCGCAGTTTCTTTGCAGGCCTGATCTGGCTGAAGTAGGACTTCTGCTCTGGGTGTGCTACATTGCCCTAGAGCTGAAAGGCACAACGTGCAGGCTTCTTTCCAAAGGGCGAGTTGGGCCCCACAGCATCTTGCTTCCAGCTCTTTGGGAAGCTAAGAAACAACTCGCTCTGCACAGTGCTCTTACAGCCCACCGGGAACATCTCTTCCAAAGGCCTGTGAAACGCAGTTTCTTTGAGGGCCGGATCTGGCTGAAGTAGGACTTCTGCTCTGGGTGTGCTACATTGCCCTAGAGCGGAAAGGCACAACGTGCAGGCTTCTTTCCAAAGGGCGAGTTGGGCCCCACAGCATCTTGCTTCCAGCTCTTTGGGAAGCTAAGAAACAACTCGCTCTGCACAGTGCTCTTACAGCCTACCGGGAACATCTCTTCCAAAGGCCTGTGAAACGCAGTTTCTTTGCAGGCCTGATCTGGCTGTAGCAGGACTTCTGCTCTGGGTGTGCTACATTGCCCTAGAGCTGAAAGGCACAACGTGCAGGCTTCTTTCCACAGGGCGAGTTGGGTCCTACAGCATCTTGCTTCCAGCTGTTTGGGAAGCTAAGAAACAACTCGCTCTGCACAGTGCTCTTACAGCCTACCGGGAACATCTCTTCCAAAGGCCTGTGAAAGGCAGTTTCTTTGCCGGCCTGATCTGGCTGAAGTAGAAATTCTGCTGTGGGTGTGCTACATTGCCCTAGAGCTGAAAGGCACAACGTGCAGGCTTCTTTCCAAAGGGCGAGTTGGGACCCACATCATCTTGCTTCCAGCTCTTTGGGAAGCTAGGAAACAACTCGCTCTGCACAATGCTCTTACAGCCTACCGGGAACATCTCTTCCAAAGGCCTGTGAAACGCAGTTTCTTTGCAGGCCTGATCTGGCTGAAGTAGGACTTCTGCTCTGGGTCTGCTACATTGCCCTAGAGCTGAAAGTCACAACGTGCCGGCTTCTTTCCATAGGGCGAGTTGGGACTCACAGCATCTTGCTTCCAGCTCTTTGGGAAGCTAAGAAACAACTCGCTCTGCACAGTGCTCTTACAGCCTACCGGCAACATCTCTTCCAAAGGCCTGTGAAACGCAGTTTCTTTGCAGGCCTGATCTGGCTGAAGTAGGACTTCTGCTCTGGGTGTGCTACATTGCCCTAGAGCTGAAAGGCACAACGTGCAGGCTTCTTTCCAAAGGGCGAGTTGGGCCCCAAAGCATCTTGCTTCCAGCTCTTTGGGAAGCTAAGAAACAACTCGCTCTGCACAGTGCTCTTACAGCCTACCGGGAACATCTCTTACAAACGCCTGTGAAACGCAGTTTCTTGGCAGGCCAGATCTGGCTGAAGTAGGACTTCTGCTCTGGGTGTGCTACATTGCCCTAGAGCTGAAAGGCACAACGTGCAGGCTTCTTTCCAAAGGGCGAGTAGGGCCCCACGGCATCTTTCTTCCAGCTCTTTGGGAAGCTAAGAAACAACTCGCTCTGCACAGTGCTCTTACAGCCTACCGGGAACATCTCTTCCAAAGGCCTGTGAAACGCAGTTTCTTTGCAGGCCTGATCTGGCTGTAGCAGGACTTCTGCTCTGGGTGTGCTACATTGCCCTAGAGCTGAAAGGCACAACGTGCAGGCTTCTTTCCAAATGGCGAGTTGGGCCCCACAGCATCTTGCTTCCAGCTCTTTGGGAAGCTAAGAAACAACTCGCTCTGCACAGTGCTCTTACAGCCTACCGGGAACATCTCTTCCAAAGGCCTGTGAAACGCAGTCTCTTTGCAGGCCTGATCTGGCTGAAGTAGGACTTCTGCTCTGGGTGTGCTACATTGCCCTAGAGCTGAAAGGCACAACGTGCAGGCTTCTTTCCAAAGGGCGAGTTGGGACCCACATCATCTTGCTTCCAGCTCTTTGGGAAGCTAGGAAACAACTCGCTCTGCACAATGCTCTTACAGCCTACCGGGAACATCTCTTCCAAAGGCCTGTGAAACGCAGTTTCTTTGCAGGCCTGATCTGGCTGAAGTAGGACTTCTGCTCTGGGTCTGCTACATTGCCCTAGAGCTGAAAGTCACAACGTGCCGGCTTCTTTCCATAGGGCGAGTTGGGACTCACAGCATCTTGCTTCCAGCTCTTTGGGAAGCTAAGAAACAACTCGCTCTGCACAGTGCTCTTACAGCCTACCGGCAACATCTCTTCCAAAGGCCTGTGAAACGCAGTTTCTTTGCAGGCCTGATCTGGCTGAAGTAGGACTTCTGCTCTGGGTGTGCTACATTGCCCTAGAGCTGAAAGGCACAACGTGCAGGCTTCTTTCCAAAGGGCGAGTTGGGCCCCAAAGCATCTTGCTTCCAGCTCTTTGGGAAGCTAAGAAACAACTCGCTCTGCACAGTGCTCTTACAGCCTACCGGGAACATCTCTTACAAACGCCTGTGAAACGCAGTTTCTTGGCAGGCCAGATCTGGCTGAAGTAGGACTTCTGCTCTGGGTGTGCTACATTGCCCTAGAGCTGAAAGGCACAACGTGCAGGCTTCTTTCCAAAGGGCGAGTAGGGCCCCACAGCATCTTTCTTCCAGCTCTTTGGGAAGCTAAGAAACAACTCGCTCTGCACAGTGCTCTTACAGCCTACCGGGAACATCTCTTCCAAAGGCCTGTGAAACGCAGTTTCTTTGCAGGCCTGATCTGGCTGTAGTAGGACTTCTGCTCTGGGTGTGCTACATTGCCCTAGAGCTGAAAGGCACAACGTGCAGGCTTCTTTCCAAAGGGCGAGTTGGGCCCCACAGCATCTTGCTTCCAGCTCTTTGGGAAGCTAAGAAACAACTCGCTCTGCACAGTGCTCTTACAGCCTACCGGGAACATCTCTTCCAAAGGCCTGTGAAACGCAGTCTCTTTGCAGGCCTGATCTGGCTGAAGTAGGACTTCTGCTCTGGGTGTGCTACATTGCCCTAGAGCTGAAAGGCACAACGTGCAGGCTTCTTTCCAAAGGGCGAGTTGGGCACCACAGCATCTTGCTTCCAGCTCTTTGGGAAGCTAAGAAACAACTCGATCTGCACAGTGCTCTTACAGCCTACCGGGGAACATCTCTTCCAAAGGCCTGTGAAACGCAGTCTCATTGCAGGCCTGATCTGGCTGAAGTAGGACTTCTGCTCTGGGTGTGCTACATTGCCCTAGAGCTGAAAGGCACAACGTGCAGGCTTCTTTCCAAAGGGCGAGTTGGGCCCCACAGCATCTTGCTTCCAGCTCTTTGGGAAGCTAAGAAACAACTCGCTCTGCACAGTGCTCTTACAGCCTACCGGGAACATCTCTTCCAAATGCCTGTGAAACACAGTTTCTCTGCAGGCCTGATCTGGCAGAAGTAGGACTTCTGCTCTGGGTGTGCTACATTGCCCTAGAGCTGAAAGGCACAACGAGCAGGCTTCTTTCCAAAGGGCGAGTTGGGACCCACAGCATCTTGTTTCCAGCTGTTTGGGAAGCTAAGAAACAACTCGCTCTGCACAGTGCTCTTACAGCCTACCGGGAACATCTCTTCCAAAGGCCTGTGAAACGCAGTTTCTTTGCAGGCCTGATCTGGCTGAAGTAGGACTTCTGCTCTGGGTGTGCTACATTGCCCTAGAGCTGAAAGGCACAACGTGCAGGCTTCTTTCCAAAGGGCGTGTTGGGCCCCACAGCATCTTGCTTCCAGCTCTTTGGGAAGCTAAGAAAGAACTCGCTCTGCACAGTGCTCTTACAGCCTACAGGGAACATCTCTTCCAAAGGCCTGTGAAACGCAGTTTCTTTGCAGGCCTGATATGGCAGAAGTAGGACTTCTGCTCTGGGTGTGCTACATTGCCCTAGAGCTGAAAGGCACAACGTGCAGGCTTCTTTCCAAAGGGCGAGTTGGGCACCACAGCATCTTGCTTCCAGCTCTTTGGGAAGCTAAGAAACAACTCGCTCTGCACAGTGCTCTTACAGCCTACCGGGAACATCTCTTCCAAAGGCCTGTGAAACGCAGTTTCTTTGCAGGCCTGATCTGGCTGAAGTAGGACTTCTGCTCTGGGTGTGCTACATTGCCCTAGAGCTGAAAGGCACAACGTGCAGGCTTCTTTCCAAAGGGCGAGTTGGGCCCCACAGCATCTTGCTTCCAGCTCTTTGGGAAGCTAAGAAACAACTCGCTCTGCACAGTGCTCTTACAGCCTACCGGAAACATCTCTTCCAAAGGCCTGTGAAACGCAGTTTCTTTGCAGGCCTGATCTGGCTGAATTAGGACTTCTGCTCTGGGTGTGCTACATTGCCCTAGAGCTGAAAGGCACAACGTGCAGGCTTCTTTCCAAAGGGCGAGTTGGGCCCCACAGCATCTTGCTTCCAGCTCTTTGGGAAGCTAAGAAACAACTCGCTCTGCACAGTGCTCTTACAGCCTACCGGGAACATCTCTTCCAAAGGCCTGTGAAACGCAGTCTCTTTGCAGGCCTGATCTGGCTGAAGTAGGACTTCTGCTCTGGGTGTGCTACTTTGCCCTAGAGCTGAAAGGCACAACGTGCAGGCTTCTTTCCAAAGGGCGAGTTGGGCCCCACAGCATCTTGCTTCCAGCTCTTTGGGAAGCTAAGAAACAACTCGCTCTGCACAGTGCTCTTACAGCCTACCGGGAACATCTCTTCCAAAGGCCTGTGAAACACAGTTTCTTTGCAGGCCTGATCTGGCAGAAGTAGGACTTCTGCTCTGGGTGTGCTACATTGCCCTAGAGCTGAAAGGCACAACGAGCAGGCTTCTTTCCAAAGGGCGATTTGGGCCCCACAGCATCTTGCTTCCAGCTCTTTGGGAAGCTAAGAAACAACTCGCTCTGCACAGTGCTCTTACAGCCTACCGGGAACATCTCTTCCAAAGGCCTGTGAAACGCAGTCTCTTTGCAGGCCTGATCTGGCTGAAGTAGGACTTCTGCTCTGGGTGTGCTACATTGCCCTAGAGCTGAAAGGCACAACGTGCAGGCTTCTTTCCAAAGGGCGAGTTGGGCCCCACAGCATCTTGCTTCCAGCTCTTTGGGAAGCTAAGAAACAACTCGCTCTGCACAGTGCTCTTACAGCCTACCGGAAACATCTCTTCCAAAGGCCTGTGAAACGCAGTTTCTTTGCAGGCCTGATCTGGCTGAATTAGGACTTCTGCTCTGGGTGTGCTACATTGCCCTAGAGCTGAAAGGCACAACGTGCAGGCTTCTTTCCAAAGGGCGAGTTGGGCCCCACAGCATCTTGCTTCCAGCTCTTTGGGAAGCTAAGAAACAACTCGCTCTGCACAGTGCTCTTACAGCCTACCGGGAACATCTCTTCCAAAGGCCTGTGAAACGCAGTCTCTTTGCAGGCCTGATCTGGCTGAAGTAGGACTTCTGCTCTGGGTGTGCTACTTTGCCCTAGAGCTGAAAGGCACAACGTGCAGGCTTCTTTCCAAAGGGCGAGTTGGGCCCCACAGCATCTTGCTTCCAGCTCTTTGGGAAGCTAAGAAACAACTCGCTCTGCACAGTGCTCTTACAGCCTACCGGGAACATCTCTTCCAAAGGCCTGTGAAACACAGTTTCTTTGCAGGCCTGATCTGGCAGAAGTAGGACTTCTGCTCTGGGTGTGCTACATTGCCCTAGAGCTGAAAGGCACAACGAGCAGGCTTCTTTCCAAAGGGCGATTTGGGCCCCACAGCATCTTGCTTCCAGCTCTTTGGGAAGCTAAGAAACAACTCGCTCTGCACAGTGCTCTTACAGCCTACCGGGAACATCTCTTCCAAAGGCCTGTGAAACGCAGTCTCTTTGCAGGCCTGATCTGGCTGAAGTAGGACTTCTGCTCTGGGTGTGCTACATTGCCCTAGAGCTGAAAGGCACAACGTGCAGGCTTCTTTCCAAAGGGCGAGTTGGGCCCCACAGCATCTTGCTTCCAGCTCTTTGGGAAGCTAAGAAACAACTCGCTCTGCACAGTGCTCTTACAGCCTACCGGGAACATCTCTTCCAAAGGCCTGTGAAACGCAGTTTCTTTGCAGGCCTGATCTGGCTGAAGTAGGACTTCTGCTCTGGGTGTGCTAAATTGCCCTAGAGCTGAAAGGCACAACGTGCAGGCTTCTTTCCAAAGGGCGTGTTGGGCCCCACAGCATCTTGCTTCCAGCTCTTTGGGAAGCTAAGAAACAACTCGCTCTGCACAGTGCTCTTACAGCCTACCGGCAACATCTCTTCCAAAGGCCTGTGAAACGCAGTTTCTTTGCAGGCCTGATCTGGCTGAAGTAGGACTTCTGCTCTGGGTGTGCTACATTGCCCTAGAGCTGAAAGGCACAACGTGCAGGCTTCTTTCCAAAGGGCGAGTTGGGCCCCAAAGCATCTTGCTTCCAGCTCTTTGGGAAGCTAAGAAACAACTCGCTCTGCACAGTGCTCTTACAGCCTTCCGGGAACATCTCTTACAAACGCCTGTGAAACGCAGTTTCTTGGCAGGCCAGATCTGGCTGAAGTAGGACTTCTGCTCTGGGTGTGCTACATTGCCCTAGAGCTGAAAGGCACAACGTGCCGGCTTCTTTCCAAAGGGCGAGTAGGGCCCCACAGCATCTTTCTTCCAGCTCTTTGGGAAGCTAAGAAACAACTCGCTCTGCACAGTGCTCTTACAGCCTACCGGGAACATCTCTTCCAAAGGCCTGTGAAACGCAGTTTCTTTGCAGGCCTGATCTGGCTGTAGCAGGACTTCTGCTCTGGGTGTGCTACATTGCCCTAGAGCTGAAAGGCACAACGTGCAGGCTTCTTTCCAAATGGCGAGTTGGGCCCCACATCATCTTGCTTCCAGCTCTTTGGGAAGCTAAGAAACAACTCGCTCTGCACAGTGCTCTTACAGCCTACCGGGAACATCTCTTCCAAAGGCCTGTGAAACGCAGTCTCTTTGCAGGCCTGATCTGGCTGAAGTAGGACTTCTGCTCTGGGTGTGCTACATTGCCCTAGAGCTGAAAGGCACAACGTGCAGGCTTCTTTCCAAAGGGCGAGTTGGGCACCACAGCATCTTGCTTCCATCTCTTTGGGAAGCTAAGAAACAACTCGATCTGCACAGTGCTCTTACAGCCTACCGGGGAACATCTCTTCCAAAGGCCTGTGAAACGCAGTCTCATTGCAGGCCTGATCTGGCTGAAGTAGGACTTCTGCTCTGGGTGTGCTACATTGCCCTAGAGCTGAAAGGCACAACGTGCAGGCTTCTTTCCAAAGGGCGAGTTGGGCCCCACAGCATCTTGCTTCCAGCTCTTTGGGAAGCTAAGAAACAACTCGCTCTGCACAGTGCTCTTACAGCCTACCGGGAACATCTCTTCCAAATGCCTGTGAAACACAGTTTCTCTGCAGGCCTGATCTGGCAGAAGTAGGACTTCTGCTCTGGGTGTGCTACATTGCCCTAGAGCTGAAAGGCACAACGAGCAGGCTTCTTTCCAAAGTGCGAGTAGGGCCCCACAGCATCTTTCTTCCAGCTCTTTTGGAAGCTAAGAAACAACTCGCTCTGCACAGTGCTCTTACAGCCTACCGGGAACATCTCTTCCAAAGGCCTGTGAAACGCAGTTTCTTTGCAGGCCTGATCTGGCTGAAGTAGGACTTCTGCTCAGGGTGTGCTACATTCCCTAGAGCTGAAAGGCACAACGTGCAGGCTTCTTTCCAAAGGGCGAGTTGGGCCCCACAGCATCTTGCTTCCAGCTCTTTGGGAAGCTAAGAAACAACTCGCTCTGCACAGTGCTCTTACAGCCTACCGGGAACATCTCTTCCAAAGGCCTGTGAAACGCAGTTTCTTTGCAGGCCTGATCTGGCTGAAGTAGGACTTCTGCTCTGGGTGTGCTACATTGCCCTAGAGCTGAAAGGCACAACGTGCGGGCTTCTTTCCAAAGGGCGAGTTGGGCCCCACAGCATCTTGCTTCCAGCTCTTTGGGAAGCTAAGAAACAACTCGCTCTGCACAGTGCTCTTACAGCATGCCGGGAACATCTCTTCCAAAGGCCTTTGAAGCGCAGTTTCTTTGCAGGCCTGATCTGGCTGAAGTAGGACTTCTGCTCTGGGTGTGCTACATTGCCCTAGAGCTGAAAGGCACAACGTGCAGGCTTCTTTCCAAAGGGCGAGTTGGGCCCCACAGCATCTTGCTTCCAGCTCTTTGGGAAGCTAAGAAACAACTCGCTCTGCACAGTGCTCTTACAGCCCACCGGGAACATCTCTTCCAAAGGCCTGTGAAACGCAGTTTCTTTGAGGGCCGGATCTGGCTGAAGTAGGACTTCTGCTCTGGGTGTGCTACATTGCCCTAGAGCGGAAAGGCACAACGTGCAGGCTTCTTTCCAAAGGGCGAGTTGGGCCCCACAGCATCTTGCTTCCAGCTCTTTGGGAAGCTAAGAAACAACTCGCTCTGCACAGTGCTCTTACAGCCTACCGGGAACATCTCTTCCAAAGGCCTGTGAAACGCAGTTTCTTTGCAGGCCTGATCTGGCTGAAGTAGGACTTCTGCTCTGGGTGTGCCACATTGCCCTAGAGCTGAAAGGCACAACGTGCAGGCTTCTTTCCACAGGGCGAGTTGGGCCCCACAGCATCTTGCTTCCAGCTGTTTGGGAAGCTAAGAAACAACTCGCTCTGCACAGTGCTCTTACAGCCTACCGGGAACATCTCTTCCAAAGGCCTGTGAAAGGCAGTTTCTTTGCCGGCCTGATCTGGCTGAAGTAGAAATTCTGCTGTGGGTGTGCTACATTGCCCTAGAGCTGAAAGGCACAACGTGCAGGCTTCTTTCCAAAGGGCGAGTTGGGACCCACATCATCTTGCTTCCAGCTCTTTGGGAAGCTAGGAAACAACTCGCTCTGCACAATGCTCTTACAGCCTACCGGGAACATCTCTTCCAAAGGCCTGTGAAACGCAGTTTCTTTGCAGGCCTGATCTGGCTGAAGTAGGACTTCTGCTCTGGGTCTGCTACATTGCCCTAGAGCTGAAAGTCACAACGTGCCGGCTTCTTTCCATAGGGCGAGTTGGGACTCACAGCATCTTGCTTCCAGCTCTTTGGGAAGCTAAGAAACAACTCGCTCTGCACAGTGCTCTTACAGCCTACCGGGAACATCTCTTCCAAAGGCCTGTGAAACGCAGTTTCTTTGCAGGCCTGATCTGGCTGAAGTAGGACTTCTGCTCTGGGTGTGCTACATTGCCCTAGAGCTGAAAGGCACAACGTGCAGGCTTCTTTCCAAAGGGCGAGTTGGGCCCCAAAGCATCTTGCTTCCAGCTCTTTGGGAAGCTAAGAAACAACTCGCTCTGCACAGTGCTCTTACAGCCTACCGGGAACATCTCTTACAAACGCCTGTGAAACGCAGTTTCTTGGCAGGCCAGATCTGGCTGAAGTAGGACTTCTGCTCTGGGTGTGCTACATTGCCCTAGAGCTGAAAGGCACAACGTGCCGGCTTCTTTCCAAAGGGCGAGTAGGGCCCCACAGCATCTTTCTTCCAGCTCTTTGGGAAGCTAAGAAACAACTCGCTCTGCACAGTGCTCTTACAGCCTACCGGGAACATCTCTTCCAAAGGCCTGTGAAACGCAGTTTCTTTGCAGGCCTGATCTGGCTGTAGCAGGACTTCTGCTCTGGGTGTGCTACATTGCCCTAGAGCTGAAAGGCACAACGTGCAGGCTTCTTTCCAAATGGCGAGTTGGGCCCCACAGCATCTTGCTTCCAGCTCTTTGGGAAGCTAAGAAACAACTTGCTCTGCACAGTGCTCTTACAGCCTACCGGGAACATCTCTTCCAAAGGCCTGTGAAACGCAGTCTCTTTGCAGGCCTGATCTGGCTGAAGTAGGACTTCTGCTCTGGGTGTGCTACATTGCCCTAGAGCTGAAAGGCACAACGTGCAGGCTTCTTTCCAAAGGGCGAGTTGGGACCCACATCATCTTGCTTCCAGCTCTTTGGGAAGCTAGGAAACAACTCGCTCTGCACAATGCTCTTACAGCCTACCGGGAACATCTCTTCCAAAGGCCTGTGAAACGCAGTTTCTTTGCAGGCCTGATCTGGCTGAAGTAGGACTTCTGCTCTGGGTCTGCTACATTGCCCTAGAGCTGAAAGTCACAACGTGCCGGCTTCTTTCCATAGGGCGAGTTGGGACTCACAGCATCTTGCTTCCAGCTCTTTGGGAAGCTAAGAAACAACTCGCTCTGCACAGTGCTCTTACAGCCTACCGGGGAACATCTCTTCCAAAGGCCTGTGAAACGCAGTCTCATTGCAGGCCTGATCTGGCTGAAGTAGGACTTCTGCTCTGGGTGTGCTACATTGCCCTAGAGCTGAAAGGCACAACGTGCAGGCTTCTTTCCAAAGGGCGAGTTGGGCCCCACAGCATCTTGCTTCCAGCTCTTTGGGAAGCTAAGAAACAACTCGCTCTGCACAGTGCTCTTACAGCCTACCGGGAACATCTCTTCCAAATGCCTGTGAAACACAGTTTCTCTGCAGGCCTGATCTGGCAGAAGTAGGACTTCTGCTCTGGGTGTGCTACATTGCCCTAGAGCTGAAAGGCACAACGAGCAGGCTTCTTTCCAAAGGGCGAGTTGGGACCCACAGCATCTTGCTTCCAGCTGTTTGGGAAGCTAAGAAACAACTCGCTCTGCACAGTGCTCTTACAGCCTACCGGGAACATCTCTTCCAAAGGCCTGTGAAACGCAGTTTCTTTGCAGGCCTGATCTGGCTGAAGTAGGACTTCTGCTCTGGGTGTGCTACATTGCCCTAGAGCTGAAAGGCACAACGTGCAGGCTTCTTTCCAAAGGGCGTGTTGGGCCCCACAGCATCTTGCTTCCAGCTCTTTGGGAAGCTAAGAAACAACTCGCTCTGCACAGTGCTCTTACAGCCTAAAGGGAACATCTCTTCCAAAGGCCTGTGAAACGCAGTTTCTTTGCAGGCCTGATATGGCAGAAGTAGGACTTCTGCTCTGGGTGTGCTACATTGCCCTAGAGCTGAAAGGCACAACGTGCAGGCTTCTTTCCAAAGGGCGAGTTGGGCCCCACAGCATCTTGCTTCCAGCTCTTTGGGAAGCTAAGAAACAACTCGCTCTGCACAGTGCTCTTACAGCCTACCGGGAACATCTCTTCCAAATGCCTGTGAAACACAGTTTCTCTGCAGGCCTGATCTGGCAGAAGTAGGACTTCTGCTCTGGGTGTGCTACATTGCCCTAGAGCTGAAAGGCACAACGAGCAGGCTTCTTTCCAAAGGGCGAGTTGGGACCCACAGCATCTTGCTTCCAGCTGTTTGGGAAGCTAAGAAACAACTCGCTCTGCACAGTGCTCTTACAGCCTACCGGGAACATCTCTTCCAAAGGCCTGTGAAACGCAGTTTCTTTGCAGGCCTGATCTGGCTGAAGTAGGACTTCTGCTCTGGGTGTGCTACATTGCCCTAGAGCTGAAAGGCACAACGTGCAGGCTTCTTTCCAAAGGGCGTGTTGGGCCCCACAGCATCTTGCTTCCAGCTCTTTGGGAAGCTAAGAAACAACTCGCTCTGCACAGTGCTCTTACAGCCTACAGGGAACATCTCTTCCAAAGGCCTGTGAAACGCAGTTTCTTTGCAGGCCTGATATGGCAGAAGTAGGACTTCTGCTCTGGGTGTGCTACTTTGCCCTAGAGCTGAAAGGCACAACGTGCAGGCTTCTTTCCAAAGGGCGAGTTGGGCCCCACAGCATCTTGCTTCCAGCTCTTTGGGAAGCTAAGAAACAACTCGCTCTGCACAGTGCTCTTACAGCCTACCGGGAACATCTCTTCCAAAGGACTGTGAAACGCAGTCTCTTTGCAGGCCTGATCTGGCTGAAGTAGGACTTCTGCTCTGGGTGTGCTACATTGCCCTAGAGCTGAAAGGCACAACGTGCAGGCTTCTTTCCAAAGGGCGAGTTGGGCCCCACAGCATCTTGCTTCCAGCTCTTTGGGAAGCTAAGAAACAACTCGCTCTGCACAGTGCTCTTACAGCCTACCGGGAACATCTCTTCCAAAGGCCTGTGAAACGCAGTCTCTTTGCAGGCCTGATCTGGCTGAAGTAGGACTTCTGCTCTGGGTGTGCTACATTGCCCTAGAGCTGAAAGGCAAAACGTGCAGGCTTCTTTCCACAGGGCGAGTTGGGCCCCACAGCATCTTGCTTCCAGCTCTTTGGGAAGCTAAGAAACAACTCGCTCTGCACAGTGCTCTTACAGCCTACCGGGAACATCTCTTCCAAAGGCCTGTGAAACGCAGTTTCTTTGCAGGCCTGATCTGGCTGAAGTAGGACTTCTGCTCAGGGTGTGCTACATTGCCCTAGAGCTGAAAGGCACAACGTGCAGGCTTCTTTCCAAAGGGCGAGTTGGGCCCCACAGCATCTTGCTTCCAGCTCTTTGGGAAGCTAAGAAACAACTCGCTCTGCACAGTGCTCTTACAGCCTACCGGGAACATCTCTTCCAAAGGCCTGTGAAACACAGTTTCTTTGCAGGCCTGATCTGGCTGAAGTAGGACTTCTGCTCTGGGTGTGCCACATTGCCCTAGAGCTGAAAGGCACAACGTGCAGGCTTCTTTCCACAGGGCGAGTTGTGCCCTACAGCATCTTGCTTCCAGCTCTTTGGGAAGCTAAGAAACAACTCGCTCTGCACAGTGCTCTTACAGCCTACCGGGAACATCTCTTACAAAGGCCTGTGAAACGCAGTTTCTTTGCCGGCCTGATCTGGCTGAAGTAGGACTTCTGCTCAGGGTGTGCTACATTGCCCTAGAGCTGAAAGGCACAACGTGCAGGCTTCTTTCCAAAGGGCGAGTTGGGCACCACAGCATCTTGCTTCCAGCTCTTTGGGAAGCTAAGAAACAACTCGCTCTGCACAGTGCTCTTACAGCCTACCGGGAACATCTCTTCCAAAGGCCTGTGAAACGCAGTTTCTTTGCAGGCCTGATCTGGCTGAAGTAGGACTTCTGCTCAGGGTGTGCTACATTGCCCTAGAGCTGAAAGGCACAACGTGCAGGCTTCTTTCCAAAGGGCGAGTTGGACACCACAGCATCTTGCTTCCAGCTCTTTGGGAAGCTAAGAAACAACTCGCTCTGCACAGTGCTCTTACAGCCTACCGGGAACATCTCTTCCAAAGGCCTGTGAAACGCAGTTTCTTTGCAGGCCTGATCTGGCTGAAGTAGGACTTCTGCTCTGGGTGTGCTACATTGCCCTAGAGCTGAAAGGCACAACGTGCAGGCTTCTTTCCAAAGGGCGAGTTGGGCCCCACAGCATCTTGCTTCCAGCTCTTTGGGAAGCTAAGAAACAACTCGCTCTGCACAGTGCTCTTACAGCCTACCGGAAACATCTCTTCCAAAGGCCTGTGAAACGCAGTTTCTTTGCAGGCCTGATCTGGCTGAATTAGGACTTCTGCTCTGGGTGTGCTACATTGCCCTAGAGCTGAAAGGCACAACGTGCAGGCTTCTTTCCAAAGGGCGAGTTGGGCCCCACAGCATCTTGCTTCCAGCTCTTTGGGAAGCTAAGAAACAACTCGCTCTGCACAGTGCTCTTACAGCCTACCGGGAACATCTCTTCCAAAGGCCTGTGAAGCGCATTTTCTTTGCAGGCCTGATCTGGCTGAAGTAGGACTTCTGCTCTGGGTGTGCTACATTGCCCTAGAGCGGAAAGGCACAACGTGCAGGCTTCTTTCCAAAGGGCGAGTTGGGCCCCACAGCATCTTGCTTCCAGCTCTTAGGGAAGCTAAGAAACAACTCGCTCTGCACAGTGCTCTTACAGCCTACCGGGAACATCTCTTACAAAGGCCTGTGAAACGCAGTTTCTTTGCAGGCCTGATCTGGCTGAAGTAGGACTTCTGCTCTGGGTGTGCTACATTGCCCTAGAGCTGAAAGTCACAACGTGCAGGCTTCTTTCCAAAGGGCGAGTTGGGACCCACAGCATCTTGCTTCCAGCTCTTTGGGAAGCTAGGAAATCACACGCTCTGCACAATGCTCTTACAGCCTACCGGGAACATCTCTTCCAAAGGCCTGTGAAACGCAGTTTCTTTGCAGGCCTGATCTGGCTGAAGTAGGACTTCTGCTCTGGGTGTGCTACATTGCCCTAGAACTGAAAGACACAACGTGCAGGCTTCTTTCCAAAGGGCGAGTTGGGCCCCACAGCATCTTGCTTCCCGCTCTTTGGGAAGCTAAGAAACAACTCGCTCTGCACAGTGCTCTTACAGCCTACCCAGAACATCTCTTCCAAAGGCCTGTGAAACGCAGTTTCTTTGCAGGCCTGATCTGGCTGAAGTAGGACTTCTGCTCTGGGTGTGCTACATTGCCCTAGAGCTGAAAGGCACAACGTGCAGGCTTCTTTCCAAAGGGCGAGTTGGGACCCACAGCATCTTGCTTCCAGCTCTTTGGGAAGCTAAGAAACAACTCGCTCTGCACAGTGCTCTTACAGCCTACCGGGAACATCTCTTCCAAATGCCTGTGAAACGCAGTTTCTTTGCAGGCCTGATCTGGCAGAAGTAGGACTTCTGCTCTGGGTGTGCTACATTGCCCTAGAGCTGAAAGGCACAACGAGCAGGCTTCTTTCCAAAGGGCGATTTTGGCCCCACAGCATCTTGCTTCCAGCTCTTTGGCAAGCTAAGAAACAACTCGCTCTGCACAGTGCTCTTACAGCCTACCGGGAACATCTCTTCCCAAGGCCTGTGAAACGCAGTTTCTTTGCAGGCCTGATCTGGCTGAAGTAGGACTTCTGCTCTGGGTGTGCTACATTGCCCTAGAGCTGAAAGGCACAACGTGCAGGCTTCTTTCCAAAGGGCGAGTTGGGCCCCACAGCATCTTGCTTCCAGCTCTTTGGGAAGCTAAGAAACAACTCGCTCTGCACAGTGCTCTTACAGCCTACCGGGAACATCTCTTCCAAAGGCCTATGAAACGCAGTTTCTTTGCAAGCCTGATCTGGCTGAAGTAGGACTTCTGCTCTGGGTGTGCTACATTGCCCTAGAGCTGAAAGGCACAACGTGCAGGCTTCTTTCCAAAGGGCGAGTTGGGACCCACAGCATCTTGCTTCCAGCTCTTTGGGAAGCTAAGAAACAACTCGCTCTGCACAGTGCTCTTACAGCCTACCGGGAAGATCTCTTCCAAAGGCCTGTGAAACGCAGTTTCTTTGCAGGCCTGATCTGGCTGAAGTGGGACTTCTGCTCTGGGTGTGCTACATTGCCCTAGAGCTGAAAGGCACAACGTGCAGGCTTCTTTCCAAAGGGCGAGTTGGGCCCCACAGCATCGTGCTTCCAGCTCTTTGGGAAGCTAAGAAACAACTCGCTCTGCACAGTGCTCTTACAGCCTACCGGGAACATCTCTTCCAAAGGCCTGTGAAACGCAGTTTCTTTGCAGGCCTGATCTGGCTGAAGTAGGACTTCTGCTCTGGGTGTGCTACATTGCCCTAGAGCTGAAAGGCACAACGTGCAGGCTTCTTTCCAAAGGGCGAGTTGGGGCCCACAGCATCTTGCTTCCAGCTCTTTGGGAAGCTAAGAAACAACTCGCTCTGCACAGTGCTCTTACAGCCTACCGGGAACATCTCTTCCAAAGGCCTGTGAAACGCAGCTTCTTTGCAGGCCTGATCTGGCTGAAGTAGGACTTCTGCTCAGGGTGTGCTACATTGCCCTAGAGCTGAAAGGCACAACGTGCAGGCTTCTTTCCAAAGGGCGAGTTGGACCCCACAGCATCTTGCTTCCAGCTCTTTGGGAAGCTAAGAAACAACTCGCTCTGCACAGTGCTCTTACAGCCTACCGGGAACATCTCTTCCAAAGGCCTGTGAAACGCAGTTTCTTTGCAGGCCTGATCTGGCTGAAGTAGGACTTCTGCCCTGGGTGTGCCACATTGCCCTAGACCTGAAAGGCACAACGTGCAGGCTTCTTTCCACAGGGCGAGTTGGGCCCCACAGCATCTTGCTTCCAGCTCTTTGGGAAGCTAAGAAACAACTCGCTCTGCACAGTGCTCTTACAGCCTACCGGGAACATCTCTTCCAAAGGCCTGTGAAAGGCAGTTTCTTTGCCGGCCTGATCTCGCTGAAGTAGGACTTCTGCTCTGGGTGTACTACATTGCCCTAGAGCTGAAAGGCACAACGTGCAGGCTTCTTTCCAAAGGGTGATTTGGGACCCACATCATCTTGCTTCCAGCTCTTTGTGAAGCTAGGAAACAACTCGCTCTGCACAATGCTCTTACAGCCTACCGGGAACATCTCTTCCAAAGGCCTGTGAAACGCAGTTTCTTTGCAGGCCTGATCTGGCTGAAGTAGGACTTCTGCTCTGGGTGTGCTACATTGCCCTAGAGCTGAAAGTCACAACGTGCCGGCTTCTTTCCAAAGGGCGAGTTGGGACCCACAGCATCTTGCTTCCAGCTCTTTGGGAAGCTAAGAAACAACTCGCTCTGCACAGTGCTCTTACAGCCTACCGGGAACATCTCTTCCAAAGGCCTGTGAAGCGCAGTTTCTTTGCAGGCCTGATCTGGCTGAAGTAGGACTTCTGCTCTGGGTGTGCTACATTGCCCTAGAGCTGAAAGGCACAACGTGCAGGCTTCTTTCCAAAGGGCGAGTTGGGCCCCACAGCATCTTGCTTCCAGCTCTTTGGGAAGCTAAGAAACAACTCGCTCTGCACAGTGCTCTTACAGCCCACCGGGAACATCTCTTCCAAAGGCCTGTGAAACGCAGTTTCTTTGCAGGCCTGATCTGGCTGAAGTAGGACTTCTGCTCTGGGTGTGCTACATTGCCCTAGAGCTGAAAGGCACAACGTGCAGGCTTCTTTCCAAAGGGCGAGTTGGGACCCACAGCATCTTGCTTCCAGCTCTTTGGGAAGCTAGGAAACAACTCGCTCTGCACAGTGCTCTTACAGCCTACCGGGAACATCTCTTCCAAAGGCCTGTGAAACGCAGTTTCTTTGCAGGCCTGATCTGGCTGAAGTAGGACTTCTGCTCTGGGTGTGCTACATTGCCCTAGAGCTGAAAGGCACAACGTGCAGGCTTCTTTCCAAAGGGCGAGTTGGGCCCCACAGCATCTTGCTTCCAGCTCTTTGGGAAGCTAAGAAACAACTCGCTCTGCACAGTGCTCTTACAGCCTACCGGGAACATCTCTTCCAAAGGCCTGTGAAACGCAGTTTCTTTGCAGGCCTGATCTGGCTGAAGTAGGACTTCTGCTCTGGGTGTGCTACATTGCCCTAGAGCTGAAAGGCACAACGTGCAGGCTTCTTTCCAAAGGGCGAGTTGGGACCCACAGCATCTTGCTTCCAGCTCTTTGGTAAGCTAGGAAACAACTCGCTCTGCACAGTGCTCTTACAGCCTACCGGGAACATCTCTTCCAAAGGCCTGTGAAACGCAGTTTCTTTGCAGGCCTGATCTGGCTGAAGTAGGACTTCTGCTCTGGGTGTGCTACATTGCCCTAGAGCTGAAAGTCACAACGTGCAGGCTTCTTTCCAAAGGGCGAGTTGGGACCCACAGCATCTTGCTTCCAGCTCTTTGGGAAGCTAAGAAACAACTCGCTCTGCACAGTGCTCTTACAGCCTACCGGGAACATCTCTTCCAAAGGCCTGTGAAACGCAGTTTCTTTGCAGGCCTGATCTGGCTGAAGTAGGACTTCTGCTCTGGGTGTGCTACATTGCCCTAGAGCTGAAAGGCACAACGTGCAGGCTTCTTTCCAAAGGGCGAGTTGGGCCCCACAGCATCTTGCTTCCAGCTCTTTGGGAAGCTAAGAAACAACTCGCTCTGCACAGTGCTCTTACAGCCTACCGGGAACATCTCTTCCAAAGGCCTGTGAAATGCAGCTTCTTTGCAGGCCTGATCTGGCTGAAGTAGGACTTCTGCTCAGGGTGTGCTACATTGCCCTAGAGCTGAAAGGCACAACGTGCAGGCTTCTTTCCACAGGGCGAGTTGGGCCCCACAGCATCTTGCTTCCAGCTCTTTGGGAAGCTAAGAAACAACTCGCTCTGCACAGTGCTCTTACAGCCTACCGGGAACATCTCTTCCAAAGGCCTGTGAAACGCAGTTTCTTTGCAGGCCTGATCTGGCTGAAGTAGGACTTCTGCTCTGGGTGTGCTACATTGCCCTAGAGCTGAAAGGCACAACGTGCAGGCTTCTTTCCACAGGGCGAGTTGGGCCCCACAGCATCTTGCTTCCAGCTCTTTGGGAAGCTAAGAAACAACTCGCTCTGCACAGTGCTCTTACAGCCTACCGGGAACATCTCTTCCAAAGGCCTGTGAAAGGCAGTTTCTTTGCAGGCCTGATCTGGCTGAAGTAGGACTTCTGCTCTGGGTGTGCTACATTGCCCTAGAGCTGAAAGGCACAACGTGCAGGCTTCTTTCCAAAGGGCGAGTTGGGACCCACAGCATCTTGCTTCCAGCTCTTTGGGAAGCTAAGAAACAACTCGCTCTGCACAGTGCTCTTACAGCCTACCGGGAACATCTCTTCCAAAGGCCTGTGAAGCGCAGTTTCTTTGCAGGCCTGATCTGGCTGAAGTAGGACTTCTGCTCTGGGTGTGCTACATTGCCCTAGAGCTGAAAGGCACAACGTGCAGGCTTCTTTCCAAAGGGCGAGTTGGGCCCCACAGCATCTTGCTTCCAGCTCTTTGGGAAGCTAAGAAACAACTCGCTCTGCACAGTGCTCTTACAGCCCACCGGGAACATCTCTTCCAAAGGCCTGTGAAACGCAGTTTCTTTGCAGGCCTGATCTGGCAGAAGTAGGACTTCTGCTCTGGGTGTGCTACATTGCCCTAGAGCTGAAAGGCACAACGTGCAGGCTTCTTTCCAAAGGGCGAGTTCGGACCCACAGCATCTTGCTTCCAGCTCTTTGGGAAGCTAGGAAACAACTCGCTCTGCACAGTGCTCTTACAGCCTACCGGGAACATCTCTTCCAAAGGCCTGTGAAACGCAGTTTCTTTGCAGGCCTGATCTGGCTGAAGTAGGACTTCTGCTCTGGGTGTGCTACATTGCCCTAGAGCTGAAAGTCACAACGTGCAGGCTTCTTTCCAAAGGGCGAGTTGGGACCCACAGCATCTTGCTTCCAGCTCTTTGGGAAGCTAAGAAACAACTCGCTCTGCACAGTGCTCTTACAGCCTACCGGGAACATCTCTTCCAAAGGCCTGTGAAACGCAGTTTCTTTGCAGGCCTGATCTGGCTGAAGTAGGACTTCTGCTCTGGGTGTGCTACATTGCCCTAGAGCTGAAAGGCACAACGTGCAGGCTTCTTTCCAAAGGGCGAGTTGGGCCCCACAGCGTCTTGCTTCCAGCTCTTTGGGAAGCTAAGAAACAACTCGCTCTGCACAGTGCTCTTACAGCCTACCGGGAACATCTCTTCCAAAGGCCTGTGAAACGCAGTTTCTTTGCAGGCCTGATCTGGCTGAAGTAGGACTTCTGCTCAGGGTGTGCTACATTGCCCTAGAGCTGAAAGGCACAACGTGCAGGCTTCTTTCCAAAGGGCGAGTTGGACACCACAGCATCTTGCTTCCAGCTCTTTGGGAAGCTAAGAAACAACTCGCTCTGCACAGTGCTCTTACAGCCTACCGGGAACATCTCTTCCAAAGGCCTGTGAAACGCAGTTTCTTTGCAGGCCTGATCTGGCTGAAGTAGGACTTCTGCTCTGGGTGTGCTACATTGCCCTAGAGCTGAAAGGCACAACGTGCAGGCTTCTTTCCAAAGGGCGAGTTGGGCCCCACAGCATCTTGCTTCCAGCTCTTTGGGAAGCTAAGAAACAACTCGCTCTGCACAGTGCTCTTACAGCCTACCGGAAACATCTCTTCCAAAGGCCTGTGAAACGCAGTTTCTTTGCAGGCCTGATCTGGCTGAATTAGGACTTCTGCTCTGGGTGTGCTACATTGCCCTAGAGCTGAAAGGCACAACGTGCAGGCTTCTTTCCAAAGGGCGAGTTGGGCCCCACAGCATCTTGCTTCCAGCTCTTTGGGAAGCTAAGAAACAACTCGCTCTGCACAGTGCTCTTACAGCCTACCGGGAACATCTCTTCCAAAGGCCTGTGAAACGCAGTTTCTTTGCAGGCCTGATCTGGCTGAAGTAGGACTTCTGCTCTGGGTGTGCTACATTGCCCTAGAGCTGAAAGGCACAACGTGCAGGCTTCTTTCCAAAGGGCGAGTTGGGCCCCACAGCATCTTGCTTCCAGCTCTTTGGGAAGCTAAGAAACAACTCGCTCTGCACAGTGCTCTTACAGCCTACCGGGAACATCTCTTCCAAAGGCCTGTGAAACGCAGTTTCTTTGCAGGCCTGATCTGGCTGAAGTAGGACTTCTGCTCTGGGTGTGCTACATTGCCCTAGAGCTGAAAGGCACAACGTGCAGGCTTCTTTCCAAAGGGCGAGTTGGGACCCACAGCATCTTGCTTCCAGCTCTTTGGGAAGCTAGGAAACACTCGCTCTGCACAGTGCTCTTACAGCCTACCGGGAACATCTCTTCCAAAGGCCTGTGAAACGCAGTTTCTTTGCAGGCCTGATCTGGCTGAAGTAGGACTTCTGCTCTGGGTGTGCTACATTGCCCTAGAGCTGAAAGACACAACGTGCAGGCTTCTTTCCAAAGGGCGAGTTGGGCCCCACAGCATCTTGCTTCCCGCTCTTTGGGAAGCTAAGAAACAACTCGCTCTGCACAGTGCTCTTACAGCCTACCGGGAACATCTCTTCCAAAGGCCTGTGAAACGCAGTTTCTTTGCAGGCCTGATCTGGCTGAAGTAGGACTTCTGCTCTGGGTGTGCTACATTGCCCTAGAGCTGAAAGGCACAACGTGCAGGCTTCTTTCCAAAGGGCGAGTTGGGCCCCACAGCATCTTGCTTCCAGCTCTTTGGGAAGCTAAGAAACAACTCGCTCTGCACAGTGCTCTTACAGCCTACCGGGATACATCTCTTCCAAAGGCCTGTGAAACGCAGTTTCTTTGCAGGCCTGATCTGGCTGAAGTAGGACTTCTGCTCTGGGTGTGCTACATTGCCCTAGAGCTGAAAGGCACAACGAGCAGGCTTCTTTCCAAAGGGCGATTTTGGCCCCACAGCATCTTGCTTCCAGCTCTTTGGGAAGCTAAGAAACAACTCGCTCTGCACAGTGCTCTTACAGCCTACCGGGAACATCTCTTCCCAAGGCCTGTGAAACGCAGTTTATTTGCAGGCCTGATCTGGCTGAAGTAGGACTTCTGCTCTGGGTGTGCTACATTGCCCTAGAGCTGAAAGGCACAACGTGCAGGCTTCTTTCCAAAGGGCGAGTTGGGCCCCACAGCATCTTGCTTCCAGCTCTTTGGGAAGCTAAGAAACAACTCGCTCTGCACAGTGCTCTTACAGCCTACCGGGAACATCTCTTCCAAAGGCCTGTGAAACGCAGTTTCTTTGCAGGCCTGATCTGGCTGAAGTAGGACTTCTGCTCTGGGTGTGCTACATTGCCCTAGAGCTGAAAGGCACAACGTGCAGGCTTCTTTCCAAAGGGCGAGTTGGGACCCACAGCATCTTGCTTCCAGCTCTTTGGGAAGCTAAGAAACAACTCGCTCTGCACAGTGCTCTTACAGCCTACCGGGAAGATCTCTTCCAAAGGCCTGTGAAACGCAGTTTCTTTGCAGGCCTGATCTGGCTGAAGTGGGACTTCTGCTCTGGGTGTGCTACATTGCCCTAGAGCTGAAAGGCACAACGTGCAGGCTTCTTTCCAAAGGGCGAGTTGGGCCCCACAGCATCGTGCTTCCAGCTCTTTGGGAAGCTAAGAAACAACTCGCTCTGCACAGTGCTCTTACAGCCTACCGGGAACATCTCTTCCAAAGGCCTGTGAAACGCAGTTTCTTTGCAGGCCTGATCTGGCTGAAGTAGGACTTCTGCTCTGGGTGTGCTACATTGCCCTAGAGCTGAAAGGCACAACGTGCAGGCTTCTTTCCAAAGGGCGAGTTGGGGCCCACAGCATCTTGCTTCCAGCTCTTTGGGAAGCTAAGAAACAACTCGCTCTGCACAGTGCTCTTACAGCCTACCGGGAACATCTCTTCCAAAGGCCTGTGAAACGCAGCTTCTTTGCAGGCCTGATCTGGCTGAAGTAGGACTTCTGCTCAGGGTGTGCTACATTGCCCTAGAGCTGAAAGGCACAACGTGCAGGCTTCTTTCCAAAGGGCGAGTTGGACCCCACAGCATCTTGCTTCCAGCTCTTTGGGAAGCTAAGAAACAACTCGCTCTGCACAGTGCTCTTACAGCCTACCGGGAACATCTCTTCCAAAGGCCTGTGAAACGCAGTTTCTTTGCAGGCCTGATCTGGCTGAAGTAGGACTTCTGCCCTGGGTGTGCCACATTGCCCTAGACCTGAAAGGCACAACGTGCAGGCTTCTTTCCACAGGGCGAGTTGGGCCCCACAGCATCTTGCTTCCAGCTCTTTGGGAAGCTAAGAAACAACTCGCTCTGCACAGTGCTCTTACAGCCTACCGGGAACATCTCTTCCAAAGGCCTGTGAAAGGCAGTTTCTTTGCCGGCCTGATCTCGCTGAAGTAGGACTTCTGCTCTGGGTGTGCTACATTGCCCTAGAGCTGAAAGGCACAACGTGCAGGCTTCTTTCCAAAGGGTGATTTGGGACCCACATCATCTTGCGTCCAGCTCTTTGTGAAGCTAGGAAACAACTCGCTCTGCACAATGCTCTTACAGCCTACCGGGAACATCTCTTCCAAAGGCCTGTGAAACGCAGTTTCTTTGCAGGCCTGATCTGGCTGAAGTAGGACTTCTGCTCTGGGTGTGCTACATTGCCCTAGAGCTGAAAGTCACAACGTGCAGGCTTCTTTCCAAAGGGCGAGTTGGGACCCACAGCATCTTGCTTCCAGCTCTTTTGGAAGCTAAGAAACAACTCGCTCTGCACAGTGCTCTTACAGCCTACCGGGAACATCTCTTCCAAAGGCCTGTGAAGCGCAGTTTCTTTGCAGGCCTGATCTGGCTGAAGTAGGACTTCTGCTCTGGGTGTGCTACATTGCCCTAGAGCTGAAAGGCACAACGTGCAGGCTTCTTTCCAAAGGGCGAGTTGGGCCCCACAGCATCTTGCTTCCAGCTCTTTGGGAAGCTAAGAAACAACTCGCTCTGCACAGTGCTCTTACAGCCCACCGGGAACATCTCTTCCAAAGGCCTGTGAAACGCAGTTTCTTTGCAGGCCTGATCTGGCTGAAGTAGGACATTTGCTCTGGGTGTGCTACATTGCCCTAGAGCTGAAAGGCACAACGTGCAGGCTTCTTTCCAAAGGGCGAGTTGGGACTCACAGCATCTTGCTTCCAGCTCTTTGGTAAGCTAGGAAACAACTCGCTCTGCACAATGCTCTTACAGCCTACCGGGAACATCTCTTCCAAAGGCCTGTGAAACGCAGTTTCTTTGCAGGACTGATCTGGCAGAAGTAGGACTTCTGCTCTGGGTGTGCTACATTGCCCTAGAGCTGAAAGGCACAACGTGCAGGCTTCTTTCCAAAGGGCGAGTTGGGCCCCACAGCATCTTGCTTCCAGCTCTTTGGGAAGCTAAGAAACAACTCGCTCTGCACAGTGCTCTTACAGCCCACCGGGAACATCTCTTCCAAAGGCCTGTGAAACGCAGTTTCTTTGCAGGCCTGATCTGGCTGAAGTAGGACTTTTGCTCTGGGTGTGCTACATTGCCCTAGAGCTGAAAGGCACAACGTGCAGGCTTCTTTCCAAAGGGCGAGTTGGGACCCAAAGCATCTTGCTTCCAGCTCTTTGGTAAGCTAGGAAACAACTCGCTCTGCACAATGCTCTTACAGCCTACCGGGAACATCTCTTCCAAAGGCCTGTGAAACGCAGTTTCTTTGCAGGCCTGATCTGGCTGAAGTAGGACTTCTGCTCTGGGTGTGCTACATTGCCCTAGAGCTGAAAGTCACAACGTGCCGGCTTCTTTCCAAAGGGCGAGTTGGGACCCACAGCATCTTGCTTCCAGCTCTTTGGGAAGCTAAGAAACAACTCGCTCTGCACAGTGCTCTTACAGCCTACCGGGAACATCTCTTCCAAAGGCCTGTGAAACGCAGTTTCTTTGCAGGCCTGATCTGGCTGAAGTAGGACTTCTGCTCTGGGTGTGCTACATTGCCCTAGAGCTGAAAGGCACAACGTGCAGGCTTCTTTCCAAAGGGCGAGTTGGGCCCCACAGCATCTTGCTTCCAGCTCTTTGGGAAGCTAAGAAACAACTCGCTCTGCACAGTGCTCTTACAGCCTACCGGGAACATCTCTTCCAAAGGCCTGTGAAATGCAGCTTCTTTCAAGGCCTGATCTGGCTGAAGTAGGACTTCTGCTCAGGGTGTGCTACATTGCCCTAGAGCTGAAAGGCACAACGTGCAGGCTTCTTTCCAAAGGGCGAGTTGGGCCCCACAGCATCTTGCTTCCAGCTCTTTGGGAAGCTAAGAAACAACTCGCTCTGCACAGTGCTCTTACAGCCTACCGGGAACATCTCTTCCAAAGGCCTGTGAAACGCAGTTTCTTTGCAGGCCTGATCTGGCTGAAGTAGGACTTCTGCCCTGGGTGTGCCACATTGCCCTTGACCTGAAAGGCACAACGTGCAGGCTTCTTTCCACAGGGCGAGTTGGGCCCCACAGCATCTTGCTTCCAGCTCTTTGGGAAGCTAAGAAACAACTCGCTCTGCACAGTGCTCTTACAGCCTACCGGGAACATCTCTTCCAAAGGCCTGTGAAAGGCAGTTTCTTTGCCGGCCTGATCTGGCTGAAGTAGGACTTCTGCTCTGGGTGTGCTACATTGCCCTAGAGCTGAAAGTCACAACGTGCCGGCTTCTTTCCAAAGGGCGAGTTGGGACCCACAGCATCTTGCTTCCAGCTCTTTTGGAAGCTAAGAAACAACTCGCTCTGCACAGTGCTCTTACAGCCTACCGGGAACATCTCTTCCAAAGGCCTGTGAAGCGCAGTTTCTTTGCAGGCCTGATCTGGCTGAAGTAGGACTTCTGCTCTGGGTGTGCTACATTGCCCTAGAGCTGAAAGGCACAACGTGCAGGCTTCTTTCCAAAGGGCGAGTTGGGCCCCACAGCATCTTGCTTCCAGCTCTTTGGGAAGCTAAGAAACAACTCGCTCTGCACAGTGCTCTTACAGCCCACCGGGAACATCTCTTCCAAAGGCCTGTGAAACGCAGTTTCTTTGCAGGCCTGATCTGGCTGAAGTAGGACATTTGCTCTGGGTGTGCTACATTGCCCTAGAGCTGAAAGGCACAACGTGCAGGCTTCTTTCCAAAGGGCGAGTTGGGACTCACAGCATCTTGCTTCCAGCTCTTTGGTAAGCTAGGAAACAACTCGCTCTGCACAATGCTCTTACAGCCTACCGGGAACATCTCTTCCAAAGGCCTGTGAAACGCAGTTTCTTTGCAGGACTGATCTGGCAGAAGTAGGACTTCTGCTCTGGGTGTGCTACATTGCCCTAGAGCTGAAAGGCACAACGTGCAGGCTTCTTTCCAAAGGGCGAGTTGGGCCCCACAGCATCTTGCTTCCAGCTCTTTGGGAAGCTAAGAAACAACTCGCTCTGCACAGTGCTCTTACAGCCCACCGGGAACATCTCTTCCAAAGGCCTGTGAAACGCAGTTTCTTTGCAGGCCTGATCTGGCTGAAGTAGGACTTTTGCTCTGGGTGTGCTACATTGCCCTAGAGCTGAAAGGCACAACGTGCAGGCTTCTTTCCAAAGGGCGAGTTGGGACCCAAAGCATCTTGCTTCCAGCTCTTTGGTAAGCTAGGAAACAACTCGCTCTGCACAATGCTCTTACAGCCTACCGGGAACATCTCTTCCAAAGGCCTGTGAAACGCAGTTTCTTTGCAGGCCTGATCTGGCTGAAGTAGGACTTCTGCTCTGGGTGTGCTACATTGCCCTAGAGCTGAAAGTCACAACGTGCCGGCTTCTTTCCAAAGGGCGAGTTGGGACCCACAGCATCTTGCTTCCAGCTCTTTGGGAAGCTAAGAAACAACTCGCTCTGCACAGTGCTCTTACAGCCTACCGGGAACATCTCTTCCAAAGGCCTGTGAAACGCAGTTTCTTTGCAGGCCTGATCTGGCTGAAGTAGGACTTCTGCTCTGGGTGTGCTACATTGCCCTAGAGCTGAAAGGCACAACGTGCAGGCTTCTTTCCAAAGGGCGAGTTGGGCCCCACAGCATCTTGCTTCCAGCTCTTTGGGAAGCTAAGAAACAACTCGCTCTGCACAGTGCTCTTACAGCCTACCGGGAACATCTCTTCCAAAGGCCTGTGAAATGCAGCTTCTTTCAAGGCCTGATCTGGCTGAAGTAGGACTTCTGCTCAGGGTGTGCTACATTGCCCTAGAGCTGAAAGGCACAACGTGCAGGCTTCTTTCCAAAGGGCGAGTTGGGCCCCACAGCATCTTGCTTCCAGCTCTTTGGGAAGCTAAGAAACAACTCGCTCTGCACAGTGCTCTTACAGCCTACCGGGAACATCTCTTCCAAAGGCCTGTGAAACGCAGTTTCTTTGCAGGCCTGATCTGGCTGAAGTAGGACTTCTGCCCTGGGTGTGCCACATTGCCCTTGACCTGAAAGGCACAACGTGCAGGCTTCTTTCCACAGGGCGAGTTGGGCCCCACAGCATCTTGCTTCCAGCTCTTTGGGAAGCTAAGAAACAACTCGCTCTGCACAGTGCTCTTACAGCCTACCGGGAACATCTCTTCCAAAGGCCTGTGAAAGGCAGTTTCTTTGCCGGCCTGATCTGGCTGAAGTAGGACTTCTGCTCTGGGTGTGCTACATTGCCCTAGAGCTGAAAGGCACAACGTGCAGGCTTCTTTCCAAAGGCCGAGTTGGGACCCACAGCATCTTGCTTCCAGCTCTTTGGGAAGCTAAGAAACAACTCGCTCTGCACAGTGCTCTTACAGCCTACCGGGAACATCTCTTCCAAAGGCCTGTGAAGCGCAGTTTCTTTGCAGGCCTGATCTGGCTGAAGTAGGACTTCTGCTCTGGGTGTGCTACATTGCCCTAGAGCTGAAAGGCACAACGTGCAGGCTTCTTTCCAAAGGGCGAGTTGGGCCCCACAGCATCTTGCTTCCAGCTCTTTGGGAAGCTAAGAAACAACTCGCTCTGCACAGTGCTCTTACAGCCCACCGGGAACATCTCTTCCAAAGGCCTGTGAAACGCAGTTTCTTTGCAGGCCTGATCTGGCAGAAGTAGGACTTCTGCTCTGGGTGTGCTACATTGCCCTAGAGCTGAAAGGCACAACGTGCAGGCTTCTTTCCAAAGGGCGAGTTCGGACCCACAGCATCTTGCTTCCAGCTCTTTGGGAAGCTAGGAAACAACTCGCTCTGCACAATGCTCTTACAGCCTACCGGGAACATCTCTTCCAAAGGCCTGTGAAACGCAGTTTCTTTGCAGGCCTGATCTGGCTGAAGTAGGACTTCTGCTCTGGGTGTGCTACATTGCCCTAGAGCTGAAAGTCACATGTGCCGGCTTCTTTCCAAAGGGCGAGTTGGGACCCACAGCATCTTGCTTCCAGATCTTTGGGAAGCTAAGAAACAACTCGCTCTGCACAGTGCTCTTACAGCCTACCGGGAACATCTCTTCCAAAGGCCTGTGAAACGCAGTTTCTTTGCAGGCCTGATCTGGCTGAAGTAGGACTTCTGCTCTGGGTGTGCTACATTGCCCTAGAGCTGAAAGGCACAACGTGCAGGCTTCTTTCCAAAGGGCGAGTTGGGCCCCACAGCATCTTGCTTCCAGCTCTTTGGGAAGCTAAGAAACAACTCGCTCTGCACAGTGCTCTTACAGCCTACCGGGAACATCTCTTCCAAAGGCCTGTGAAACGCAGTTTCTTTGCAGGCCTGATCTGGCTGAAGTAGGACTTCTGCCCTGGGTGTGCCACATTGCCCTAGACCTGAAAGGCACAACGTGCAGGCTTCTTTCCACAGGGCGAGTTGGGCCCCACAGCATCTTGCTTCCAGCTCTTTGGGAAGCTAAGAAACAACTCGCTCTGCACAGTGCTCTTACAGCCTACCGGGAACATCTCTTCCAAAGGCCTGTGAAAGGCAGTTTCTTTGCCGGCTTGATCTGGCTGAAGTAGGACTTCTGCTCTGGGTGTGCTACATTGCCCTAGAGCTGAAAGGCACAACGTGCAGGCTTCTTTCCAAAGGGTGATTTGGGACCCACATCATCTTGCTTCCAGCTCTTTGTGAAGCTAGGAAACAACTCGCTCTGCACAATGCTCTTACAGCCTACCGGGAACATCTCTTCCAAAGGCCTGTGAAACGCAGTTTCTTTGCAGGCCTGATCTGGCTGAAGTAGGACTTCTGCTCTGGGTGTGCTACATTGCCCTAGAGCTGAAAGTCACAACGTGCCGGCTTCTTTCCAAAGGGCGAGTTGGGACCCACAGCATCTTGCTTCCAGCTCTTTTGGAAGCTAAGAAACAACTCGCTCTGCACAGTGCTCTTACAGCCTACCGGGAACATCTCTTCCAAAGGCCTGTGAAGCGCAGTTTCTTTGCAGGCCTGATCTGGCTGAAGTAGGACTTCTGCTCTGGGTGTGCTACATTGCCCTAGAGCTGAAAGGCACAACGTGCAGGCTTCTTTCCAAAGGGCGAGTTGGGCCCCACAGCATCTTGCTTCCAGCTCTTTGGGAAGCTAAGAAACAACTCGCTCTGCACAGTGCTCTTACAGCCCACCGGGAACATCTCTTCCAAAGGCCTGTGAAACGCAGTTTCTTTGCAGGCCTGATCTGGCTGAAGTAGGACTTTTGCTCTGGGTGTGCTACATTGCCCAAGAGCTGAAAGGCACAACGTGCAGGCTTCTTTCCAAAGGGCGAGTTGGGACTCACAGCATCTTGCTTCCAGCTCTTTGGTAAGCTAGGAAACAGCTCGCTCTGCACAATGCTCTTACAGCCTACCGGGAACATCTCTTCCAAAGGCCTGTGAAACGCAGTTTCTTTGCAGGCCTGATCTGGCAGAAGTAGGACTTCTGCTCTGGGTGTGCTACATTGCCCTAGAGCTGAAAGGCACAACGTGCAGGCTTCTTTCCAAAGGGCGAGTTGGGCCCCACAGCATCTTGCTTCCAGCTCTTTGGGAAGCTAAGAAACAACTCGCTCTGCACAGTGCTCTTACAGCCCACCGGGAACATCTCTTCCAAAGGCCTGTGAAACGCAGTTTCTTTGCAGGCCTGATCTGGCTGAAGTAGGACTTCTGCTCTGGGTGTGCTACATTGCCCTAGAGCTGAAAGGCACAACGTGCAGGCTTCTTCCCAAAGGGCGAGTTGGGACCCACAGCATCTTGCTTCCAGCTCTTTGGTAAGCTAGGAAACAACTCGCTCTGCACAATGCTCTTACAGCCTACCGGGAACATCTCTTCCAAAGGCCTGTGAAACGCAGTTTCTTTGCAGGCCTGAACTGGCAGAAGTAGGACTTCTGCTCTGGGTGTGCTACATTGCCCTAGACCTGAAAGGCACAACGTGCAGGCTTCTTTCCAAAGGGCGAGTTGAGCCCCACAGCATCTCGCTTCCATCTCTTTGGGAAGCTAAGAAACAACTCGCTCTGCACAGGGCTCTTACAGCCTACCGGGAACATCTCTTCCAAAGGCCTGTGAAACGCAGTTTCTTTGAAGTCCTGATCTGGCTGAAGTAGGACTTCTGCTCTGGGTGTGCTACATTGCCCTAGAGCTGAAAGGCACAACGTGCAGGCTTCTTTCCAAAGGGCGAGTTGGGCCCCACAGCATCTTGCTTCCAGCTCTTTGGGAAGCTAAGAATCAACTCGCTCTGCACAGTGCTCTTACAGCCCATCGGGAACATCTCTTCCAAAGGCCTGTGAAACGCAGTTTCTTTGCAGGCCTGATCTGGCTGAAGTAGGACTTCTGCTCTGGGTGTGCTACATTGCCCTAGAGCTGAAAGGCACAACGTGCAGGCTTCTTTCCAAAGGGCGAGTTGGGCCCCACAGCATCTTGCTTCCAGCTCTTTGGGAAGCTAAGAAACAACTCGCTCTGCACAGTGCTCTTACAGCCTACCGGGTACATCTCTTCCAAAGGCCTGTGAAACGCAGTCTCTTTGCAGGCCTGATCTGGCAGAAGTAGGAATTCTGCTCTGGGTGTGCTACATTGCCTTAGAGCTGAAAGGCACAACGTGCAGGCTTCTTTCCAAAGGGCGAGTAGGGCCCCACAGCATCTTGCTTCCAGCTCTTTGGGAAGCTAAGAAACAACTCGCTCTGCACAGTGCTCTTACCGCCTACCGGGAACATCTCTTCTAAAGGCCTGTGAAACGCAGTTTCTTTGCAGGCCTGATCTGGCTGAAGTAGGACTTCTGCTCTGGGTGTGCTACATTGCCCTAGAGCTGAAAGGCACAACGTGCAGGCTTCTTTCCAAAGGGTGAGTTGGGACCCATAGGATCTTGCTTCCAGCTCTTAGGGAAGCTAGGAAACAACTCGCTCTGCACAGTGCTCTTACAGCCTACCGGGAACATCTCTTCCAAAGGCCTGTGAAACGCAGTTTCTTTGCAGGCCTGATCTGGCTGAAGTAGGACTTCTGCTCTGGGTGTGCTACATTGCCCTAGAGCGGAAAGGCACAACGTGCAGGCTTCTTTCCAAAGGGCGAGTTGGGCCCCACAGCATCTTGCTTCCAGCTCTTTGGGAAGCTAAGAAACAACTCGCTCTGCACAGTGCTCTTACAGCCTACCGGGAACATCTCTTCCAAAGGCCTGTTACGCAGTTTCTTTGCAGGCCTGATCTGGCTGAAGTAGGACTTCTGCTCTGGGTGTGCTACATTGCCCTAGAGCTGAAAGGCACAACGTGCAGGCTTCTTTCCAAAGGGCGAGTTGGGCCCCACAGCATCTTGCTTCCAGCTCTTTGGGAAGCTAAGAAACAACTCGCTCTGCACAGTGCTCTTACAGCCTACCGGGAACATCTCTTCCAAAGGCCTGTGAAATGCAGCTTCTTTCAAGGCCTGATCTGGCTGAAGTAGGACTTCTGCTCAGGGTGTGCTACATTGCCCTAGAGCTGAAAGGCACAACGTGCAGGCTTCTTTCCAAAGGGCGAGTTGGGCCCCACAGCATCTTGCTTCCAGCTCTTTGGGAAGCTAAGAAACAACTCGCTCTGCACAGTGCTCTTACAGCCTACCGGGAACATCTCTTCCAAAGGCCTGTGAAACGCAGTTTCTTTGCAGGCCTGATCTGGCTGAAGTAGGACTTCTGCCCTGGGTGTGCCACATTGCCCTAGACCTGAAAGGCACAACGTGCAGGCTTCTTTCCACAGGGCGAGTTGGGCCCCACAGCATCTTGCTTCCAGCTCTTTGGGAAGCTAAGAAACAACTCACTCTGCACAGTGCTCTTACAGCCTACCGGGAACATCTCTTCCAGAGGCCTGTGAAAGGCAGTTTCTTTGCCGGCCTGATCTGGCTGAAGTAGGACTTCTGCTCTGGGTGTGCTACATTGCCCTAGAGCTGAAAGGCACAACGTGCAGGCTTCTTTCCAAAGGCCGAGTTGGGACCAACAGCATCTTGCTTCCAGCTCTTTGGGAAGCTAAGAAACAACTCGCTCTGCACAGTGCTCTTACAGCCTACCGGGAACATCTCTTCCAAAGGCCTGTGAAACGCAGTTTCTTTGCAGGCCTGATCTGGCTGAAGTAGGACTTCTGCTCTGGGTGTGCTACATTGCCCTAGAGCTGAAAGGCACAACGTGCAGGCTTCTTTCCAAAGGGTGATTTGGGACCCACAGCATCTTGCTTCCAGCTCTTTGGGAAGCTAGGAAACAACTCGCTCTGCACAGTGCTCTTACAGCCTACCGGGAACATCTCTTCCAAAGGCCTGTGAAACGCAGTTTCTTTGCAGGCCTGATCTGCCTGAAGTAGGACTTCTGCTCTGGGTGTGCTACATTGCCCTAGAGCTGAAAGTCACAACGTGCCGGCTTCTTTCCAAAGGGCGAGTTGGGACCCACAGCATCTTGCTTCCAGCTCTTTTGGAAGCTAAGAAACAACTCGCTCTGCACAGTGCTCTTACAGCCTACCGGGAACATCTCTTCCAAAGGCCTGTGAAGCGCAGTTTCTTTGCAGGCCTGATCTGGCTGAAGTAGGACTTCTGCTCTGGGTGTGCTACATTGCCCTAGAGCTGAAAGGCACAACGTGCAGGCTTCTTTCCAAAGGGCGAGTTGGGCCCTACAGCATCTTGCTTCCAGCTCTTTGGGAAGCTAAGAAACAACTCGCTCTGCACAGTGCTCTTACAGCCCACCGGGAACATCTCTTCCAAAGGCCTGTGAAACGCAGTTTCTTTGCAGTCCTGATCTGGCAGAAGTAGGACTTCTGTTCTGGGTGTGCTACATTGCCCTAGAGCTGAAAGGCACAACGTGCAGGCTTCTTTCCAAAGGGCGAGTTCGGACCCACAGCATCTTGCTTCCAGCTCTTTGGGAAGCTAGGAAACAACTCGCTCTGCACAGTGCTCTTACAGCCTACCGGGAACATCTCTTCCAAAGGCCTGTGAAACGCAGTTTCTTTGCAGGCCTGATCTGGCTGAAGTAGGACTTCTGCTCTGGGTGTGCTACATTGCCCTAGAGCTGAAAGGCACAACGTGCAGGCTTCTTTCCAAAGGGCGAGTTGGGACCCACAGCATCTTGCTTCCAGCTCTTTGGGAAGCTAAGAAACAACTCGCTCTGCACAGTGCTCTTACAGCCTACCGGGAACATCTCTTCCAAAGGCCTGTGAAACGCAGTTTCTTTGCAGGCCTGATCTGGCTGAAGTAGGACTTCTGCTCTGGGTGTGCTACATTGCCCTAGAGCTGAAAGGCACAACGTGCAGGCTTCTTTCCAAAGGGCGAGTTGGGCCCCACAGCATCTTGCTTCCAGCTCTTTGGGAAGCTAAGAAACAACTCGCTCTGCACAGTGCTCTTACAGCCTACCGGGAACATCTCTTCCAAAGGCCTGTGAAACGCAGTTTCATTGCAGGCCTGATCTGGCAGAAGTAGGACTTCTGCTCTGGGTGTGCTACATTGCCCTAGACCTGAAAGGCACAACGTGCAGGCTTCTTTCCAAAGGGCGAGATGGGCCCCACAGCATCTTGCTTCCAGCTCTTTGGGAAGCTAAGAAACAACTCGCTCTGCACAGTGCTCTTACAGCCTACCGGGAACATCTCTTCCAAAGGCCTGTGAAACGCAGTCTCATTGCAGGCCTGATCTGGCTGAAGTAGGACTTCTGCTCTGGGTGTGCTACATTGCCCTAGAGCTGAAAGGCACAACGTGCAGGCTTCTTTCCAAAGGGCGAGTTGGGCCCCACAGCATCTTGCTTCCAGCTCTTTGGGAAGCTAAGAAACAACTCGCTCTGCACAGTGCTCTTACAGCCTACCGGGAACATCTCTTCCAAAGGCCTGTGAAACGCAGTCTCATTGCAGGCCTGATCTGGCAGAAGTAGGACTTCTGCTCTGGGTGTGCTACATTGCCCTAGAGCTGAAAGGCACAACGTGCAGGCTTCTTTCCAAAGGGCGAGTTGGGCCCCACAGCATCTTGCTTCCAGCTCTTTGGGAAGCTAAGAAACAACTCGCTCTGCACAGTGCTCTTACAGCCTACCGGGAACATCTCTTCCAAATGCCTGTGAAACACAGTTTCTCTGCAGGCCTGATCTGGCAGAAGTAGGACTTCTGCTCTGGGTGTGCTACATTGCCCCAGAGCTGAAAGGCACAACGAGCAGGCTTCTTTCCAAAGGGCGAGTTGGGACCCACAGCATCTTGCTTCCAGCTGTTTGGGAAGCTAAGAAACAACTCGCTCTGCACAGTGCTCTTACAGCCTACCGGGAACATCTCTTCCAAAGGCCTGTGAAACGCAGTTTCTTTGCAGGCCTGATCTGGCTGAAGTAGGACTTCTGCTCTGGGTGTGCTACATTGCTCTAGAGCTGAAAGGCACAACGTGCAGGCTTCTTTCCAAAGGGCGAGTTGGGCCCCACAGCATCTTGCTTCCAGCTCTTTGGGAAGCTAAGAAACAACTCGCTCTGCACAGTGCTCTTACAGCCTACCGGGAACATCTCTTCCAAAGGCCTGTGAAACGCAGTTTCTTTGCAGGCCTGATCTGGCAGAAGTAGGACTTCTGCTCTGGGTGTGCTACATTGCCCTAGAGCTGAAAGGCACAACGTGCAGGCTTCTTTCCAAAGGGCGAGTTGGACACCACAGCATCTTGCTTCCAGCTCTTTGGGAAGCTAAGAAACAACTCGCTCTGCACAGTGCTCTTACAGCCTACCGGGAACATCTCTTCCAAAGGCCTGTGAAACGCAGTCTCTTTGCAGGCCTGATCTGGCTGAAGTAGGACTTCTGCTCTGGGTGTGCTACATTGCCCTAGAGCTGAAAGGCACAACGTGCAGGCTTCTTTCCAAAGGGCGAGTTGGGACCCACAGCATCTTGCTTCCAGCTCTTTGGGAAGCTAAGAAACAACTCGCTCTGCACAGTGCTCTTACAGCCTACCGGGAACATCTCTTCCAAAGGCCTGTGAAACACAGTTTCTTTGCAGGCCTGATCTGGCAGAAGTAGGACTTCTGCTCTGGGTGTGCTACATTGCCCTAGAGCTGAAAGGCACAACGTGCAGGCTTCTTTCCAAAGGGCGAGTTGGGCCCCACAGCATCTTGCTTCCAGCTCTTTGGGAAGCTAAGAAACAACTCGCTCTGCACAGTGCTCTTACAGCCTACCGGGAACATCTCTTCCAAAGGCCTGTGAAACGCAGTTTCTTTGCAGGCCTGATCTGGCTGAAGTAGGACTTCTGCTCTGGGTGTGCTACATTGCCCTAGAGCTGAAAGGCACAACGTGCAGGCTTCTTTCCAAAGGGCGAGTTGGGCCCCACAGCATCTTGCTTCCAGCTGTTTGGGAAGCTAAGAAACAACTCGCTCTGCACAGTGCTCTTACAGCCTACCGGGAACATCTCTTCCAAAGGCCTGTGAAACGCAGTTTCTTTGCAGGCCTGATCTGGCTGAAGTAGGACTTCTGCTCTGGGTGTGCTACATTGCCCTAGAGCTGAAAGGCACAACGTGCAGGCTTCTTTCCAAAGGGCGAGTTGGGCCCCACAGCATCTTGCTTCCAGCTCTTTGGGAAGCTAAGAAACAACTCGCTCTGCACAGTGCTCTTACAGCCTACCGGGAACATCTCTTCCAAAGGCCTGTGAAACGCAGTTTCTTTGCAGGCCTGATATGGCAGAAGTAGGACTTCTGCTCTGGGTGTGCTACATTGCCCTAGAGCTGAAAGGCACAACGTGCAGGCTTCTTTCCAAAGGGCGAGTTGGGCCCCACAGCATCTTGCTTCCAGCTCTTTGGGAAGCTAAGAAACAACTCGCTCTGCACAGTGCTCTTACAGCCTACCGGGAACATCTCTTCCAAAGGCCTGTGAAACGCAGTTTCTTTGCAGGCCTGATCTGGCTGAAGTAGGACTTCTGCTCTGGGTGTGCTACATTGCCCTAGAGCTGAAAGGCACAACGTGCAGGCTTCTTTCCAAAGGGCGAGTTGGGCCCCACAGCATCTTGCTTCCAGCTCTTTGGGAAGCTAAGAAACAACTCGCTCTGCACAGTGCTCTTACAGCCTACCGGGAACATCTCTTCCAAAGGCCTGTGAAACGCAGTTTCTTTGCAGGCCTGATCTGGCTGAAGTAGGACTTCTGCTCTGGGTGTGCTACATTGCCCTAGAGCTGAAAGGCCTAACGTACAGGCTTCTTTCGAAATGGCGATTTGGGACCCACAGCATCTTGCTTCCAGCTCTTTGGGAAGCTAACAAACAAGTCGCTCTGCACAGTGCTCTTACAGCCTACCGGGAACATCTCTTCCAAAGGCCTGTGAAACGCAGTTTCGTTGCAGGCCTGATCTGGCTGAAGAAGGACTTCTGCTCTGGGTGTGCTACATTGCCCTAGAGCTGAAAGGCACAACGTGCAGGCTTCTTTACAAAGGGCGAGTTGGGCACCACAGCATCTTGCTTCCAGCTCTTTGGGAAGCTAAGAAACAACTCGCTCTGCACAGTGCTCTTACAGCCTACCGGGAACATCTCTTCCAAAGGCCTGTGAAACGCAGTTTCTTTGCAGGCCTGATCTGGCTGAAGTAGGACTTCTGCTCAGGGTGTGCTACATTGCCCTAGAGCTGAAAGGCACAACGTGCAGGCTTCTTTCCAAAGGGCGAGTTGGGCCCCACAGAATCTTGCTTCCAGCTCTTTGGGAAGCTAAGAAACAACTCGCTCTGCACAGTGCTCTTACAGCCTACCGGGAACATCTCTTCCAAAGGCCTGTGAAACGCAGTCTCATTGCAGGCCTGATCTGGCTGAAGTAGGACTTCTGCTCTGGGTGTGCTACATTGCCCTAGAGCTGAAAGGCACAACGTGCAGGCTTCTTTCCAAAGGGCGAGATGGGCCCCACAGCATCTTGCTTCCAGCTCTTTGGGAAGCTAAGAAACAACTCGCTCTGCACAGTGCTCTTACAGCCTACCGGGAACATCTCTTCCAAAGGCCTGTGAAACGCAGTCTCTTTGCAGGCCTGATCTGGCTGAAGTAGGACTTCTGCTCTGGGTGTGCTACATTGCCCTAGAGCTGAAAGGCACAACGTGCAGGCTTCTTTCCAAAGGGCGAGTTGGGCCCCACAGCATCTTGCTTCCAGCTCTTTGGGAAGCTAAGAAACAACTCGCTCTGCACAGTGCTCTTACAGCCTACCGGGAACATCTCTTCCAAAGGCCTGTGAAACGCAGTCTCTTTGCAGGCCTGATCTGGCAGAAGTAGGACTTCTGCTCTGGGTGTGCTACATTGCCCTAGACCTGAAAGGCACAACGTGCAGGCTTCTTTCCAAAGGGCGAGTTGGGCCCCACAGCATCTTGCTTCCAGCTCTTTGGGAAGCTAAGAAACAACTCGCTCTGCACAGTGCTCTTACAGCCTACCGGGAACATCTCTTCCAAATGCCTGTGAAACACAGTTTCTCTGCAGGCCTGATCTGGCAGAAGTAGGACTTCTGCTCTGGGTGTGCTACATTGCCCCAGAGCTGAAAGGCACAACGAGCAGGCTTCTTTCCAAAGGGCGAGTTGGGACCCACAGCATCTTGCTTCCAGCTGTTTGGGAAGCTAAGAAACAACTCGCTCTGCACAGTGCTCTTACAGCCTACCGGGAACATCTCTTCCAAAGGCCTGTGAAACGCAGTTTCTTTGCAGGCCTGATCTGGCTGAAGTAGGACTTCTGCTCTGGGTGTGCTACATTGCTCTAGAGCTGAAAGGCACAACGTGCAGGCTTCTTTCCAAAGGGCGAGTTGGGCCCCACAGCATCTTGCTTCCAGCTCTTTGGGAAGCTAAGAAACAACTCGCTCTGCACAGTGCTCTTACAGCCTACCGGGAACATCTCTTCCAAAGGCCTGTGAAACGCAGTTTCTTTGCAGGCCTGATATGGCAGAAGTAGGACTTCTGCTCTGGGTGTGCTACATTGCCGTAGAGCTGAAAGGCACAACGTGCAGGCTTCTTTCCACAGGGCGAGTTGGACACCACAGCATCTTGCTTCCAGCTCTTTGGGAAGCTAAGAAACAACTCGCTCTGCACAGTGCTCTTACAGCCTACCGGGAACATCTCTTCCAAAGGCCTGTGAAACGCAGTCTCTTTGCAGGCCTGATCTGGCTGAAGTAGGACTTCTGCTCTGGGTGTGCTACATTGCCCTAGAGCTGAAAGGCACAACGTGCAGGCTTCTTTCCAAAGGGCGAGTTGGGACCCACAGCATCTTGCTTCCAGCTCTTTGGGAAGCTAAGAAACAACTCGCTCTGCACAGTGCTCTTACAGCCTACCGGGAACATCTCTTCCAAAGGCCTGTGAAACGCAGTTTCTTTGCAGGCCTGATCTGGCTGAAGTAGGACTTCTGCTCTGGGTGTGCTACATTGCCCTAGAGCTGAAAGGCACAACGAGCAGGCTTCTTTCCAAAGGGCGAGTTGGGCCCCACAGCATCTTGCTTCCAGCTTTTGGGAAGCTAAGAAACAACTCGCTCTGCACAGTGCTCTTACAGCCTACCGGGAACATCTCTTCCAAAGGCCTGTGAAACGCAGTTTCTTTGCAGGCCTGATCTGGCTGAAGTAGGACTTCTGCTCTGGGTGTGCTACATTGCCCTAGAGCTGAAAGGCACAACGTGCAGGCTTCTTTCCAAAGGGCGAGTTGGGCCCCACAGCATCTTGCTTCCAGCTGTTTGGGAAGCTAAGAAACAACTCGCTCTGCACAGTGCTCTTACAGCCTACCGGGAACATCTCTTCCAAAGGCCTGTGAAACGCAGTTTCTTTGCAGGCCTGATCTGGCTGAAGTAGGACTTCTGCTCTGGGTGTGCTACATTGCCCTAGAGCTGAAAGGCACAACGTGCAGGCTTCTTTCCAAAGGGCGTGTTGGGCCCCACAGCATCTTGCTTCCAGCTCTTTGGGAAGCTAAGAAACAACTCGCTCTGCACAGTGCTCTTACAGCCTACCGGGAACATCTCTTCCAAAGGCCTGTGAAACGCAGTTTCTTTGCAGGCCTGATCTGGCAGAAGTAGGACTTCTGCTCTGGGTGTGCTACATTGCCCTAGAGCTGAAAGGCACAACGTGCAGGCTTCTTTCCACAGGGCGAGTTGGGCCCCACAGCATCTTGCTTCCAGCTCTTTGGGAAGCTAAGAAACAACTCGCTCTGCACAGTGCTCTTACAGCCTACCGGGAACATCTCTTCCAAAGGCCTGTGAAACGCAGTTTCTTTGCAGGCCTGATCTGGCTGAAGTAGGACTTCTGCTCTGGGTGTGCTACATTGCCCTAGAGCTGAAAGGCACAACGTGCAGGCTTCTTTCCAAAGGGCGAGTTGGGCCCCACAGCATCTTGCTTCCAGCTCTTTGGGAAGCTAATAAACAACTCGCTCTGCACAGTGCTCTTACAGCCTACCGGGAACATCTCTTCCAAAGGCCTGTGAAACGCAGTTTCTTTGCAGGCCTGATCTGGCTGAAGTAGGACTTCTGCTCTGGGTGTGCTACATTGCCCTAGAGCTGAAAGGCATAACGTACAGGCTTCTTTCGAAATGGCGATTTGGGACCCACAGCATCTTGCTTCCAGCTCTTTGGGAAGCTAAGAAACAAGTCGCTCTGCACAGTGCTCTTACAGCCTACCGGGAACATCTCTTCCAAAGGCCTGTGAAACGCAGTTTCGTTGCAGGCCTGATCTGGCTGAAGTAGGACTTCTGCTCTGGGTGTGCTACATTGCCCTAGAGCTGAAAGGCACAACGTGCTGGCTTCTTTCCAAAGGGCGAGTTGGGCACCACAGCATCTTGCTTCCAGCTCTTTGGGAAGCTAAGAAACAACTCGCTCTGCACAGTGCTCTTACAGCCTACCGGGAACATCTCTTCCAAAGGCCTGTGAAACGCAGTTTCTTTGCAGGCCTGATCTGGCTGAAGTAGGACTTCTGCTCAGGGTGTGCTACATTGCCCTAGAGCTGAAAGGCACAACGTGCAGGCTTCTTTCCAAAGGGCGAGTTGGGCACCACAGCATCTTGCTTCCAGCTCTTTGGGAAGCTAAGAAACAACTCGCTCTGCACAGTGCTCTTACAGCCTACCGGGAACATCTCTTCCAAAGGCCTGTGAAACGCAGTTTCTTTGCCGGCCTGATCTGGCTGAAGTAGGACTTCTGCTCTGGGTGTGCTACATTGCCCTAGAGCTGAAAGGCACAATGTGCAGGCTTCTTTCCAAAGGGCGAGTTGGGCCCCACAGCATCTTGCTTCCAGCTTTTTGGGAAGCTAGTAAACAACTCGCTCTGCACAGTGCTCTTACAGCCTACCGGGAACATCTCTTCCAAAGGCCTGTGAAATGCAGTTTCTTTGCAGGCCTGATCTGGCTGAAGTAGGACTTCTGCTCTGGGTGTGCTACATTGCCCTAGAGCTGAAAGGCACAACGTGCAGGCTTCTTTCCAAAGGGCGAGTTGGGCCCCACAGCATCTTGCTTCCAGCTCTTTGGGAAGCTAAGAAACAACTCGCTCTGCACAGTGCTCTTACAGCCTACCGGGAACATCTCTTCCAAAGGCCTGTGAAACGCAGTTTCTTTGCAGGCCTGATCTGGCTGAAGTAGGACTTCTGCTCTGGGTGTGCTACATTGCCCTAGAGCTGAAAGGCATAACGTACAGGCTTCTTTCGAAATGGCGATTTGGGACCCACAGCATCTTGCTTCCAGCTCTTTGGGAAGCTAACAAACAAGTCGCTCTGCACAGTGCTCTTACAGCCTACCGGGAACATCTCTTCCAAAGGCCTGTGAAACGCAGTTTCTTTGCAGGCCTGATCTGGCTGAAGTAGGACTTCTGCTCAGGGTGTGCTACATTGCCCTAGAGCTGAAAGGCACAACGTGCAGGCTTCTTTCCAAAGGGCGAGTTGGGCACCACAGCATCTTGCTTCCAGCTCTTTGGGAAGCTAAGAAACAACTCGCTCTGCACAGTGCTCTTACAGCCTACCGGGAACATCTCTTCCAAAGGCCTGTGAAACGCAGTTTCATTGCAGGCCTGATCTGGCTGAAGTAGGACTTCTGCTCAGGGTGTGCTACATTGCCCTAGAGCTGAAAGGCACAACGTGCAGGCTTCTTTCCAAAGGGCGAGTTGGGCCCCACAGCATCTTGCTTCCAGCTCTTTGGGAAGCTAAGAACCAACTCGCTCTGCACAGTGCTCTTACAGCCTACCGGGAACATCTCTTCCAAAGGCCTGTGAAACGCAGTTTCTTTGCCGGCCTGATCTGGCTGAAGTAGGACTTCTGCTCTGGGTGTGCTACATTGCCCTAGAGCTGAAAGGCACAATGTGCAGGCTTCTTTCCAAAGGGCGAGTTGGGCCACACAGCATCTTGCTTCCAGCTCTTTGGGAAGCTAGTAAACAACTCGCTCTGCACAGTGCTCTTACAGCCTACCGGGAACATCTCTTCCAAAGGCCTGTGAAATGCAGTTTCTTTGCAGGCCTGATCTGGCTGAAGTAGGACTTCTGCTCTGGGTGTGCTACATTGCCCTAGAGCTGAAAGGCACAACGTGCAGGCTTCTTTCCAAAGGGCGAGTTGGGACCCACAGCATCTTGCTTCCAGCTCTTTGGGAAGCTAATAAACAACTCGCTCTGCACAGTGCTCTTACAGCCTACCGGGAACATCTCTTCCAAAGGCCTGTGAAACGCAGTTTCTTTGCAGGCCTGATCTGGCTGAAGTAGGACTTCTGCTCTGGGTGTGCTACATTGCCCTAGAGCTGAAAGGCACAACGTGCAGGCTTCTTTCCAAAGGGCGAGTTGGGCCCCACAGCATTTTGCTTCCAGCTCTTTGGGAAGCTAATAAACAACTCGCTCTGCACAGTGCTCTTACAGCCTACCGGGAACATCTCTTCCAAAGGCCTGTGAAACGCAGTTTCTTTGCAGGCCTGATCTGGCTGAAGTAGGACTTCTGCTCTGGGTGTGCTACATTGCCCTAGAGCTGAAAGGCACAACGTGCAGGCTTCTTTCCAAAGGGCGAGTTGGGCCCCACAGCATCTTGCTTCCAGCTCTTTGGGAAGCTAAGAAACAACTCGCTCTGCACAGTGCTCTTACAGCCTACCGGGAACATCTCTTCCAAAGGCCTGTGAAACGCAGTTTCTTTGCAGGCCTGATCTGGCTGAAGTAGGACTTCTGCTCTGGGTGTGCCACATTGCCCTAGAGCTGAAAGGCCTAACGTACAGGCTTCTTTCGAAATGGCGATTTGGGACCCACAGCATCTTGCTTCCAGCTCTTTGGGAAGCTAACAAACAAGTCGCTCTGCACAGTGCTCTTACAGCCTTCCGGGAACATCTCTTCCAAAGGCCTGTGAAACGCAGTTTCTTTGCAGGCCTGATCTGGCAGAAGTAGGACTTCTGCTCTGGGTGTGCTACATTGCCCTAGAGCTGAAAGGCACAACGTGCAGGCTTCGTTCCAAAGGGCGAGTAGGGCCCCACAGCATCTTGCTTCCAGCTCTTTGGGAAGCTAAGAAACAACTCGCTCTGCACAGTGCTCTTACTGCCTACCGGGAACATCTCTTCCAAAGACCTGTGAAACGCAGTTTCTTTGCAGGCCTGATCTGGCTGAAGTAGGACTTCTGCTCTGGGTGTGCTACATTGCCCTAGAGCTGAAAGGCCTAACGTACAGGCTTCTTTCGAAATGGCGATTTGGGACCCACAGCATCTTGCTTCCAGCTCTTTGGGAAGCTAACAAACAAGTCGCTATGCACAGTGCTCTTACAGCCTACCGGGAACATCTCTTCCAAAGGCCTGTGAAATGCAGTTTCTTTGCAGGCCTGATCTGGCTGAAGTAGGACTTCTGCTCTGGGTGTGCTACATTGCCCTAGAGCTGAAAGGCACAACGTGAAGGCTTCTTTCCAAAGGGCGAGTTGGGCCCCACAGCATCTTGCTTCCAGCTCTTTGGGAAGCTAATAAACAACTCGCTCTGCACAGTGCTCTTACAGCCTACCGGGAACATCTCTTCCAAAGGCCTGTGAAACGCAGTTTCTTTGCAGGCCTGATCTGGCTGAAGTAGGACTTCTGCTCTGGGTGTGCTACATTGCCCTAGAGCTGAAAGGCCTAACGTACAGGCTTCTTTCGAAATGGCGATTTGGGACCCACAGCATCTTGCTTCCAGCTCTTTGGGAAGCTAACAAACAAGTCGCTCTGCACAGTGCTCTTACAGCCTCCCGTTAACATCTCTTCCAAAGGCCTGTGAAACGCAGTTTCGTTGCAGGCCTGATCTGGCTGAAGAAGGACTTCTGCTCAGGGTGTGCTACATTGCCCTAGAGCTGAAAGGCACAACGTGTTGGCTTCTTTCCAAAGGGCGAGTTGGGCACCACAGCATCTTGCTTCCAGCTCTTTGGGAAGCTAAGAAACAACTCGCTCTGCACAGTGCTCTTACAGCCTACCGGGAACATCTCTTCCAAAGGCCTGTGAAACGCAGTTTCTTTGCAGGCCTGATCTGGCTGAAGTAGGACTTCTGCTCAGGGTGTGCTACATTGCCCTAGAGCTGAAAGGCACAACGTGCAGGCTTCTTTCCAAAGGGCGAGTTGGGCACCACAGCATCTTGCTTCCAGCTCTTTGGGAAGCTAAGAAACAACTCGCTCTGCACAGTGCTCTTACAGCCTACCGGGAACATATCTTCCAAAGGCCTGTGAAACGCAGTTTCTTTGCCGGCCTGATCTGGCTGAAGTAGGACTTCTGCTCTGGGTGTGCTACATTGCCCTAGAGCTGAAAGGCACAATGTGCAGGCTTCTTTCCAAAGGGCGAGTTGGGCCCCACAGCATCTTGCTTCCAGCTTTTTGGGAAGCTAGTAAACAACTCGCTCTGCACAGTGCTCTTACAGCCTACCGGGAACATCTCTTCCAAAGGCCTGTGAAATGCAGTTTCTTTGCAGGCCTGATCTGGCTGAAGTAGGACTTCTGCTCTGGGTGTGCTACATTGCCCTAGAGCTGAAAGGCACAACGTGCAGGCTTCTTTCCAAAGGGCGAGTTGGGCCCCACAGCATCTTGCTTCCAGCTCTTTGGGAAGCTAAGAAACAACTCGCTCTGCACAGTGCTCTTACAGCCTACCGGGAACATCTCTTCCAAAGGCCTGTGAAACGCAGTTTCTTTGCAGGCCTGATCTGGCTGAAGTAGGACTTCTGCTCTGGGTGTGCTACATTGCCCTAGAGCTCAAAGGCCTAACGTACAGGCTTCTTTCGAAATGGCGATTTGGGACCCACAGCATCTTGCTTCCAGCTCTTTGGGAAGCTAACAAACAAGTCGCTCTGCACAGTGCTCTTACAGCCTACCGGGAACATCTCTTCCAAAGGCCTGTGAAACGCAGTTTCTTTGCAGGCCTGATCTGGCTGAAGTAGGACTTCTGCTCAGGGTGTGCTACATTGCCCTAGAGCTGAAAGGCACAACGTGCAGGCTTCTTTCCAAAGGGCGAGTTGGGCACCACAGCATCTTGCTTCCAGCTCTTTGGGAAGCTAAGAAACAACTCGCTCTGCACAGTGCTCTTACAGCCTACCGGGAACATCTCTTCCAAAGGCCTGTGAAACGCAGTTTCATTGCAGGCCTGATCTGGCTGAAGTAGGACTTCTGCTCAGGGTGTGCTACATTGCCCTAGAGCTGAAAGGCACAACGTGCAGGCTTCTTTCCAAAGGGCGAGTTGGGCCCCACAGCATCTTGCTTCCAGCTCTTTGGGAAGCTAAGAAACAACTCGCTCTGCACAGTGCTCTTACAGCCTACCGGGAACATCTCTTCCAAAGGCCTGTGAAACGCAGTTTCTTTGCCGGCCTGATCTGGCTGAAGTAGGACTTCTGCTCTGGGTGTGCTACATTGCCCTAGAGCTGAAAGGCACAATGTGCAGGCTTCTTTCCAAAGGGCGAGTTGGGCCACACAGCATCTTGCTTCCAGCTCTTTGGGAAGCTAGTAAACAACTCGCTCTGCACAGTGCTCTTACAGCCTACCGGGAACATCTCTTCCAAAGGCCTGTGAAATGCAGTTTCTTTGCAGGCCTGATCTGGCTGAAGTAGGACTTCTGCTCTGGGTGTGCTACATTGCCCTAGAGCTGAAAGGCACAACGTGCAGGCTTCTTTCCAAAGGGCGAGTTGGGCCCCACAGCATCTTGCTTCCAGCTCTTTGGGAAGCTAATAAACAACTCGCTCTGCACAGTGCTCTTACAGCCTACCGGGAACATCTCTTCCAAAGGCCTGTGAAACGCAGTTTCTTTGCAGGCCTGATCTGGCTGAAGTAGGACTTCTGCTCTGGGTGTGCTACATTGCCCTAGAGCTGAAAGGCACAACGTGCAGGCTTCTTTCCAAAGGGCGAGTTGGGCCCCACAGCATCTTGCTTCCAGCTCTTTGGGAAGCTAATAAACAACTCGCTCTGCACAGTGCTCTTACAGCCTACCGGGAACATCTCTTCCAAAGGCCTGTGAAACGCAGTTTCTTTGCAGGCCTGATCTGGCTGAAGTAGGACTTCTGCTCTGGGTGTGCTACATTGCCCTAGAGCTGAAAGGCACAACGTGCAGGCTTCTTTCCAAAGGGCGAGTTGGGCCCCACAGCATCTTGCTTCCAGCTCTTTGGGAAGCTAATAAACAACTCGCTCTGCACAGTGCTCTTACAGCCTACCGGGAACATCTCTTCCAAAGGCCTGTGAAACGCAGTTTCTTTGCAGGCCTGATCTGGCTGAAGTAGGACTTCTGCTCTGGGTGTGCCACATTGCCCTAGAGCTGAAAGGCCTAACGTACAGGCTTCTTTCGAAATGGCGATTTGGGACCCACAGCATCTTGCTTCCAGCTCTTTGGGAAGCTAACAAACAAGTCGCTCTGCACAGTGCTCTTACAGCCTTCCGGGAACATCTCTTCCAAAGGCCTGTGAAACGCAGTTTCTTTGCAGGCCTGATCTGGCAGAAGTAGGACTTCTGCTCTGGGTGTGCTACATTGCCCTAGAGCTGAAAGGCACAACGTGCAGGCTTCGTTCCAAAGGGCGAGTAGGGCCCCACAGCATCTTGCTTCCAGCTCTTTGGGAAGCTAAGAAACAACTCGCTCTGCACAGTGCTCTTACTGCCTACCGGGAACATCTCTTCCAAAGACCTGTGAAACGCAGTTTCTTTGCAGGCCTGATCTGGCTGAAGTAGGACTTCTGCTCTGGGTGTGCTACATTGCCCTAGAGCTGAAAGGCCTAACGTACAGGCTTCTTTCGAAATGGCGATTTGGGACCCACAGCATCTTGCTTCCAGCTCTTTGGGAAGCTAACAAACAAGTCGCTATGCACAGTGCTCTTACAGCCTACCGGGAACATCTCTTCCAAAGGCCTGTGAAATGCAGTTTCTTTGCAGGCCTGATCTGGCTGAAGTAGGACTTCTGCTCTGGGTGTGCTACATTGCCCTAGAGCTGAAAGGCACAACGTTCAGGCTTCTTTCCAAAGGGCGAGTTGGGCCCCACAGCATCTTGCTTCCAGCTCTTTGGGAATCTAATAAACAACTCGCTCTGCACAGTGCTCTTACAGCCTACCGGGAACATCTCTTCCAAAGGCCTGTGAAACGCAGTTTCTTTGCAGGCCTGATCTGGCTGAAGTAGGACTTCTGCTCTGGGTGTGCTACATTGCCCTAGAGCTGAAAGGCCTAACGTACAGGCTTCTTTCGAAATGGCGATTTGGGACCCACAGCATCTTGCTTCCAGCTCTTTGGGAAGCTAACAAACAAGTCGCTCTGCACAGTGCTCTTACAGCCTACCGGGAACATCTCTTCCAATGGCCTGTGAAACGCAGTTTCTTTGCAGGCCTGATCTGGCAGAAGTAGGACTTCTGCTCTGGGTGTGCTACATTGCCCTAGAGCTGAAAGGCACAACGTGCAGGCTTCGTTCCAAAGGGTGAGTAGGGCCCCACAGCATCTTGCTTCCAGCTCTTTGGGAAGCTAAGAAACAACTCGCTCTGCACAGTGCTCTTACTGCCTACCGGGAACATCTCTTCTAAAGGCCTGTGAAACGCAGTTTCTTTGCAGGCCTGATCTGGCTGAAGTAGGACTTCTGCTCTGGGTGTGCTACATTGCCCTAGAGCTGAAAGGCACAAGGTGCAGGCTTCATTCCAAAGGGCGAGTTGGGCCCCACAGCATCTTGCTTCCAGCTCTTTGGGAAGCTAATAAACAACTCGCTCTGCACAGTGCTCTTACACCCTACCGGGAACATCTCTTCCAAAGGCCTGTGAAACGCAGTTTCTTTGCAGGCCTGATCTGGCTGAAGTAGGACTTCTGCTCTGGGTGTGCTACATTGCCCTAGAGCTGAAAGGCACAACGTGCAGGCTTCTTTCCAATGGGCGAGTTGGGCCCCACAGCATCTTGCTTCCAGCTCTTTGGGAAGCTAAGAAACAACTCGCTCTGCACAGTGCTCTTACAGCCTACCGGGAACATCTCTTCCAAAGGCCTGTGAAACGCAGTTTCTTTGCAGGCCTGATCTGGCTGAAGTAGGACTTCTGCTCTGGGTGTGCTACATTGCCCTAGAGCTGAAAGGCACAACGTGCAGGCTTCTTTCCAAAGGGCAAGTTGGGCCCCACAGCATCTTGCTTCCAGCTCTTTGGGAAGCTAATAAACAACTCGCTCTGCACAGTGCTCTTACAGCCTACCGGGAACATCTCTTCCAAAGGCCTGTGAAACGCAGTTTCTTTGCAGGCCTGATCTGGCTGAAGTAGGACTTCTGCTCTGGGTGTGCCACATTGCCCTAGAGCTGAAAGGCCTAACGTACAGGCTTCTTTCGAAATGGCGATTTGGGACCCACAGCATCTTGCTTCCAGCTCTTTGGGAAGCTAACAAACAAGTCGCTCTGCACAGTGCTCTTACAGCCTACCGGGAACATCTCTTCCAAAGGCCTGTGAAACGCAGTTTCTTTGCAGGCCTGATCTGGCAGAAGTAGGACTTCTGCTCTGGGTGTGCTACATTGCCCTAGAGCTGAAAGGCACAACGTGCAGTCTTCGTTCCAAAGGGTGAGTAGGGCCCCACAGCATCTTGCTTCCAGCTCTTTGGGAAGCTAAGAAACAACTCGCTCTGCACAGTGCTCTTACTGCCTACCGGGAACATCTCTTCTAAAGGCCTGTGAAACGCAGTTTCTTTGCAGGCCTGATCTGGCTGAAGTAGGACTTCTGCTCTGGGTGTGCTACATTGCCCTAGAGCTGAAAAGCACAAGGTGCAGGCTTCGTTCCAAAGGGCGAGTTCGGCCCCACAGCATCTTGCTTCCAGCTCTTTGGGAAGCTAATAAACAACTCGCTCTGCACAGTGCTCTTACACCCTACCGGGAACATCTCTTCCAAAGGCCTGTGAAACGCAGTTTCTTTGCAGGCCTGATCTGGCTGAAGTAGGACTTCTGCTCTGGGTGTGCTACATTGCCCTAGAGCTGAAAGGCACAACGTGCAGTCTTCTTTCCAATGGGCGAGTTGGGCCCCACAGCATCTTGCTTCCAGCTCTTTGGGAAGCTAAGAAACAACTCGCTCTGCACAGTGCTCTTACAGCCTACCGGAAACATCTCTTCCAAAGGCCTGTGAAACGCAGTTTCTTTGCAGGCCTGATCTGGCTGAAGTAGGACTTCTGCTCTGGGTGTGCTACATTGCCCTAGAGCTGAAAGGCACAACGTGCAGGCTTCTTTCCAAAGGGCGAGTTGGGCCCCACAGCATCTTTCTTCCAGCTCTTTGGGAAGCTAAGAAACAACTCGCTCTGCACAGTGCTCTTACAGCCTACAGGGAACATCTCTTCCAAATGCCTGTGAAACACAGTTTCTTTGCAGGCCTGATCTGGCAGAAGTAGGACTTCTGCTCTGGGTGTGCTACATTGCCCTAGAGCTGAAAGGCACAACGAGCAGGCTTCTTTCCAATGGGCGAGTTGGGACCCACAGCATCTTGCTTCCAGCTCTTTGGGAAGCTAAGAAACAACTCGCTCTGCACAGTGCTCTTACAGCCCAGCAGGAACATCTCTTCCAAAGGCCTGTGAAACGCAGTTTCTTTGCAGGCCTGATCTGGCTGAAGTAGGACTTCTGTTCTGGGTGTGCTACATTGCCCTAGAGCTGAAAGGCACAACGTGCAGGCTTCTTTCCAAAGGGCGAGTTGGGCCCCACAGCATCTTGCTTCCAGCTGTTTGGGAAGCTAAGAAACAACTCGCTCTGCACAGTGCTCTTACAGCCTACCGGGAACATCTCTTCCAAAGGCCTGTGAAACGCAGTTTCTTTGCAGGCCTGATCTGGCTGAAGTAGGACTTCTGCTCTGGGTGTGCTACATTGCCCTAGAGCTGAAAGGCACAACGTGCAGGCTTCTTTCAAAAGGGCGAGTTGGGCCCCACAGCATCTTGCTTCCAGCTCTTTGGGAAGCTAAGAAACAACTCGCTCTGCACAGTGCTCTTACAGCCTACCGGGAACATCTCTTCCAAAGGCCTGTGAAACGCAGTTTCTTTGGAGGCCTGATATGGCAGAAGTAGGAATTCTGCTCTGGGTGTGCTACATTGCCCTAGAGCTGAAAGGCACAACGTGCAGGCTTCTTTCCAAAGGGCGAGTTGGGCACCACAGCATCTTGCTTCCAGCTCTTTGGGAAGCTAAGAAACAACACGCTCTGCACAGTGCTCTTACAGCCTACCGGGAACATCTCTTCCAAAGGCCTGTGAAACGCAGTTTCTTTGCAGGCCTGATCTGGCTGAAGTAGGACTTCTGCTCAGGGTGTGCTACATTGCCCTAGAGCTGAAAGGCACAACGTGCAGGCTTCTTTCCAAAGGGCGAGTTGGGCCCCACAGCATCTTGCTTCCAGCTCTTTGGGAAGCTAAGAAACAACTCGCTCTGCACAGTGCTCTTACAGCCTACCGGGAACATCTCTTCCAAAGGCCTGTGAAACGCAGTTTCTTTGCAGGCCTGATCTGGCTGAAGTAGGACTTCTGCTCTGGGTGTGCTACATTGCCCTAGAGCTGAAAGGCCTAACGTATAGGCTTCTTTCGAAATGGCGATTTGGGACCCACAGCATCTTGCTTCCAGCTCTTTGGGAAGCTAACAAACAAGTCGCTCTGCACAGTGCTCTTACAGCCTACTGGGAACATCTCTTCCAAAGGCCTGTGAAAGGCAGTTTCTTTGCCGGCCTGATCTGGCTGAAGTAGGACTTCTGCTCTGGGTGTGCTACATTGCCCTAGAGCTGAAAGGCACAACGTGCAGGCTTCTTTCCAAAGGCCGAGTTGGGACCCACAGCATCTTGCTTCCAGCTCTTTGGGAAGCTAAGAAACAACTCGCTCTGCACAGTGCTCTTACAGCCTACCGGGAACATCTCTTCCAAAGGCCTGTGAAACGCAGTTTCTTTGCAGGCCTGATCTGGCTGAAGTAGGACTTCTGCTCTGGGTGTGCTACATTGCCCTAGAGCTGAAAGGCACAACGTGCAGGCTTCTTTCCAAAGGGTGATTTGGGACCCACATCATCTTGCTTCCAGCTCTTTGTGAAGCTAGGAAACAACTCGCTCTGCACAATGCTCTTACAGCCTACCGGGAACATCTCTTCCAAAGGCCTGTGAAACGCAGTTTCTTTGCAGGCCTGATCTGGCTGAAGTAGGACTTCTGCTCTGGGTGTGCTACATTGCCCTAGAGCTGAAAGTCACAACGTGCCGGCTTCTTTCCAAAGGGCGAGTTGGGACCCACAGCATCTTGCTTCCAGCTCTTTTGGAAGCTAAGAAACAACTCGCTCTGCACATTGCTCTTACAGCCTACCGGGAACATCTCTTCCAAAGGCCTGTGAAGCGCAGTTTCTTTGCAGGCCTGATCTGGCTGAAGTAGGACTTCTGCTCTGGGTGTGCTACATTGCCCTAGAGCTGAAAGGCACAACGTGCAGGCTTCTTTCCAAAGGGCGAGTTGGGCCCCACAGCATCTTGCTTCCAGCCCTTTGGGAAGCTAAGAAACAACTCGCTCTGCACAGTGCTCTTACAGCCCACCGGGAACATCTCTTCCAAAGGCCTGTGAAAGGCAGTTTCTTTGCCGGCCTGATCTGGCTGAAGTAGGACTTCTGCTCTGGGTGTGCTACATTGCCCTAGAGCTGAAAGGCACAACGTGCAGGCTTCTTTCCAAAGGCCGAGTTGGGACCCACAGCATCTTGCTTCCAGCTCTTTGGGAAGCTAAGAAACAACTCGCTCTGCACAGTGCTCTTACAGCCTACCGGGAACATCTCTTCCAAAGGCCTGTGAAACGCAGTTTCTTTGCAGGCCTGATCTGGCTGAAGTAGGACTTCTGCTCTGGGTGTGCTACATTGCCCTAGAGCTGAAAGGCACAACGTGCAGGCTTCTTTCCAAAGGGTGATTTGGGACCCACATCATCTTGCTTCCAGCTCTTTGTGAAGCTAGGAAACAACTCGCTCTGCACAATGCTCTTACAGCCTACCGGGAACATCTCTTCCAAAGGCCTGTGAAACGCAGTTTCTTTGCAGGCCTGATCTGGCTGAAGTAGGACTTCTGCTCTGGGTGTGCTACATTGCCCTAGAGCTGAAAGTCACAACGTGCCGGCTTCTTTCCAAAGGGCGAGTTGGGACCCACAGCATCTTGATTCCAGCTCTTTTGGAAGCTAAGAAACAACTCGCTCTGCACATTGCTCTTACAGCCTACCGGGAACATCTCTTCCAAAGGCCTGTGAAGCGCAGTTTCTTTGCAGGCCTGATCTGGCTGAAGTAGGACTTCTGCTCTGGGTGTGCTACATTGCCCTAGAGCTGAAAGGCACAACGTGCAGGCTTCTTTCCAAAGGGCGAGTTGGGCCCCACAGCATCTTGCTTCCAGCCCTTTGGGAAGCTAAGAAACAACTCGCTCTGCACAGTGTTCTTACAGCCCACCGGGAACATCTCTTCCAAAGGCCTGTGAAACGCAGTTTCTTTGCAGGCCTGATCTGGCTGAAGTAGGACTTTTGCTCTGGGTGTGCTACATTGCCCTAGAGCTGAAAGGCACAACGTGCAGGCTTCTTTCCAAAGGGCGAGTTGGGACCCACAGCATCTTGCTTCCAGCTCTTTGGTAAGCTAGGAAACAACTCGCTCTGCACAATGCTCTTACAGCCTACCGGGAACATCTCCTCCAAAGGCCTGTGAAACGCAGTTTCTTTGCAGGCCTGATCTGGCTGAAGTAGGACTTTTGCTCTGGGTGTGCTACATTGCCCTAGAGCTGAAAGTCACAACGTGCCGGCTTCTTTCCAAAGGGCGAGTTGGGACCCACAGCATCTTTCTTCCAGCTCTTTGGGAAGCTAAGAAACAACTCGCTCTGCACAGTGCTCTTACAGCCTACCGGGAACATCTCTTCCAAAGGCCTGTGAAACGCAGTTTCTTTGCAGGCCTGATCTGGCTGAAGTAGGACTTCTGCTCTGGGTGTGCTACATTGCCCTAGAGCTGAAAGGCACAACGTGCAGGCTTCTTTCCAAAGGGCGAGTTGGGCCCCACAGCATCTTGCTTCCAGCTCTTTGGGAAGCTAAGAAACAACTCGCTCTGCACAGTGCTCTTACAGCCTACCGGGAACATCTCTTCCAAAGGCCTGTGAAACGCAGTTTCTTTGCAGGCCTGATCTGGCAGAAGTAGGACTTCTGCTCTGGGTGTGCTACATTGCCCTAGAGCTGAAAGGCACAACGTGCAGGCTTCTTTCCAAAGGGCGAGTTGGGCCCCACAGCATCTCGCTTCCATCTCTTTGGGAAGCTAAGAAACAACTCGCTCTGCACAGGGCTCTTACAGCCTACCGGGAACATCTCTTCCAAAGGCCTGTGAAACGCAGTTTCTTTGCAGGCCTGATCTGGCTGAAGTAGGACTTCTGCTCTGGGTGTGCTACATTGCCCTAGAGCTGAAAGGCACAACGTGCAGGCTTCTTTCCAAAGGGCGAGTTGGGCCCCACAGCATCTTGCTTCCAGCTCTTTGGGAAGCTAAGAAACAACTCGCTCTGCACAGTGCTCTTACAGCCTACCGGGAACATCTCTTCCAAAGGCCTGTGAAACACAGTTTCTTTGCAGGCCTGATCTGGCAGAAGTAGGACTTCTGCTCTGGGTGTGCTACATTGCCCTAGAGCTGAAAGGCACAACGAGCAGGCTTCTTTCCAAATGGCGAGTTGGGACCCACAGCATCTTGCTTCCAGCTCTTTGGGAAGCCAGGAAACAACTCGCTCTGCACAGGGCTCTTACAGCCTACCGGGAACATCTCTTCCAAAGGCCTGTGAAACGCAGTTTCTTTGCAGGCCTGATCTGGCTGAAGTAGGACTTCTGCTCTGGGTGTGCTACATTGCCCTAGAGCTGAAAGGCACAACGTGCAGGCTTCTTTCCAAAGGGCGAGTTGGGCCCCACAGCATCTTGCTTCCAGCTCTTTGGGAAGCTAAGAAACAACTCGCTCTGCACAGTGCTCTTACAGCCTACCGGGAACATCTCTTCCAAAGGCCTGTGAAACGCAGTTTCTTTGCAGGCCTGATCTGGCTGAAGTAGGACTTCTGCTCTGGGTGTGCTACATTGCCCTAGAGCTGAAAGGCCTAACGTATAGGCTTCTTTCGAAATGGCGATTTGGGACCCACAGCATCTTGCTTCCAGCTCTTTGGGAAGCTAACAAACAAGTCGCTCTGCACAGTGCTCTTACAGCCTACCGGGAACATCTCTTCCAAAGGCCTGTGAAACGCAGTTTCTTTGCCGGCCTGATCTGGCTGAAGTAGGACTTCTGCTCTGGGTGTGCTACATTGCCCTAGAGCTGAAAGGCACAACGTGCAGGCTTCTTTCCAAAGGCCGAGTTGGGACCCACAGCATCTTGCTTCCAGCTCTTTGGGAAGCTAAGAAACAACTCGCTCTGCACAGTGCTCTTACAGCCTACCGGGAACATCTCTTCCAAAGGCCTGTGAAATGCAGTTTCTTTGCAGGCCTGATCTGGCTGAAGTAGGACTTCTGCTCTGGGTGTGCTACATTGCCCTAGAGCTGAAAGGCACAACGTGCAGGCTTCTTTCCAAAGGGCGAGTTGGGACCCACAGCATCTTGCTTCCAGCTCTTTTGGAAGCTAAGAAACAACTCGCTCTGCACATTGCTCTTACAGCCTACCGGGAACATCTCTTCCAAAGGCCTGTGAAGCGCAGTTTCTTTGCAGGCCTGATCTGGCTGAAGTAGGACTTCTGCTCTGGGTGTGCTACATTGCCCTAGAGCTGAAAGGCACAACGTGCAGGCTTCTTTCCAAAGGGCGAGTTGGGCCCCACAGCATCTTGCTTCCAGCCCTTTGGGAAGCTAAGAAACAACTCGCTCTGCACAGTGCTCTTACAGCCCACCGGGAACATCTCTTCCAAAGGCCTGTGAAACGCAGTTTCTTTGCAGGCCTGATCTGGCTGAAGTAGGACTTTTGCTCTGGGTGTGCTACATTGCCCTAGAGCTGAAAGGCACAACGTGCAGGCTTCTTTCCAAAGGGCGAGTTGGGACCCACAGCATCTTGCTTCCTGCTCTTTGGTAAGCTAGGAAACAACTCGCTCTGCACAATGCTCTTACAGCCTACCGGGAACATCTCCTCCAAAGTCCTGTGAAACGCAGTTTCTTTGCAGGCCTGATCTGGCTGAAGTAGGACTTCTGCTCTGGGTGTGCTACATTGCCCTAGAGCTGAAAGTCACAACGTGCCGGCTTCTTTCCAAAGGGCGAGTTGGGACCCACAGCATCTTGCTTCCAGCTCTTTGGGAAGCTAAGAAACAACTCGCTCTGCACAGTGCTCTTACAGCCTACCGGGAACATCTCTTCCAAAGGCCTGTGAAACGCAGTTTCTTTGCAGGCCTGATCTGGCAGAAGTAGGACTTCTGCTCTGGGTGTGCTACATTGCCCTAGACGTGAAAAGCACAACGTGCAGGCTTCTTTCCAAAGGGCGAGTTGGGCCCCACAGCATCTCGCTTCCATCTCTTTGGGAAGCTAAGAAACAACTCGCTCTGCACAGGGCTCTTACAGCCTACCGGGAACATCTCTTCCAAAGGCCTGTGAAACGCAGTTTCTTTGAAGTCCTGATCTGGCTGAAGTAGGACTTCTGCTCTGGGTGTGCTACATTGCCCTAGAGCTGAAAGGCACAACGTGCAGGCTTCTTTCCAAAGGGCGAGTTGGGCCCCACAGCATCTTTCTTCCAGCTCTTTGGGAAGCTAAGAAACAACTCGCTCTGCACAGTGCTCTTACAGCCTACCGGGTACATCTCTTCCAAAGGCCTGTGAAACGCAGTCTCTTTGCAGGCCTGATCTGGCAGAAGTAGGACTTCTGCTCTGGGTGTGCTACATTGCCATAGAGCTGAAAGGCACAACGTGCAGGCTTCTTTCCAAAGGGCAAGTTGGGCCCCACAGCATCTTGCTTCCAGCTCTTTGGGAAGCTAAGAAACAACTCGCTCTGCACAGTGCTCTTACAGCCTACCGGGAACATCTCTTCCAAAGGCCTGTGAAACGCAGTTTCTTTGCAGGCCTGATCTGGCTGAAGTAGGACTTCTGCTCAGGGTGTGCTACATTGCCCTAGAGCTGAAAGGCACAACGTGCAGGCTTCTTTCCAAAGGGCGAGTTGGGCCCCACAGCATCTTGCTTCCAGCTCTTTGGGAAGCTAAGAAACAACTCGCTCTGCAAAGTGCTCTTACAGCCTACCGGGAACATCTCTTCCAAAGGCCTGTGAAACGCAGTTTCTTTGCAGGCCTGATCTGGCTGAAGTAGGACTTCTGCTCTGGGTGTGCTACATTGCCCTAGAGCTGAAAGGCACAACGTGCGGGCTTCTTTCCAAAGGGCGAGTTGGGCCCCACAGCATCTTGCTTCCAGCTCTTTGGGAAGCTAAGAAACAACTCGCTCTGCACAGTGCTCTTACAGCATGCCGGGAACATCTCTTCCAAAGGCCTTTGAAGCGCAGTTTCTTTGCAGGCCTGATCTGGCTGAAGTAGGACTTCTGCTCTGGGTGTGCTACATTGCCCTAGAGCTGAAAGGCACAACGTGCAGGCTTCTTTCCAAAGGGCGAGTTGGGCCCCACAGCATCTTGCTTCCAGCTCTTTGGGAAGCTAAGAAACAACTCGCTCTGCACAGTGCTCTTACAGCCCACCGGGAACATCTCTTCCAAAGGCCTGTGAAACGCAGTTTCTTTGAGGGCCGGATCTGGCTGAAGTAGGACTTCTGCTCTGGGTATGCTACATTGCCCTAGAGCTGAAAGGCACAACGTGCAGGCTTCTTTCCAAAGGGCGAGTTGGGCCCCACAGCATCTTGCTTCCAGCTCTTTGGGAAGCTAAGAAACAACTCGCTCTGCACAGTGCTCTTACATCCTACCGGGAACATCTCTTCCAAAGGCCTGTGAAACGCAGTTTCTTTGCAGGCCTGATCTGGCTGAAGTAGGACTTCTGCTCTGGGTGTGACACATTGCCCTAGAGCTGAAAGGCACAACGTGCAGGCTTCTTTCCACAGGGCGAGTTGGGCCCCACAGCATCTTGCTTCCAGCTCTTTGGGAAGCTAAGAAACAACTCGCTCTGCACAGTGCTCTTACAGCCTACCGGGAACATCTCTTCCAAAGGCCTGTGAAACGCAGTCTCTTTGCAGGCCTGATCTGGCTGAAGTAGGACTTCTGCTCTGGGTGTGCTACATTGCCCTAGAGCTGAAAGGCACAACGTGCAGGCTTCTTTCCAAAGGGCGAGTTGGGCACCACAGCATCTTGCTTCCAGCTCTTTGGGAAGCTAAGAAACAACTCGATCTGCACAGTGCTCTTACAGCCTACCGGGGAACATCTCTTCCAAAGGCCTGTGAAACGCAGTCTCATTGCAGGCCTGATCTGGCTGAAGTAGGACTTCTGCTCTGGGTGTGCTACATTGCCCTAGAGCTGAAAGGCACAACGTGCAGGCTTCTTTCCAAAGGGCGAGTTGGGCCCCACAGCATCTTGCTTCCAGCTCTTTGGGAAGCTAAGAAACAACTCGCTCTGCACAGGGCTCTTACAGCCTACCGGGAACATCTCTTCCAAATGCCTGTGAAACACAGTTTCTTTGCAGGCCTGATCTGGCAGAAGTAGGACTTCTGCTCTGGGTGTGCTACATTGCCCTAGAGCTGAAAGGCACAACGAGCAGGCTTCTTTCCAAAGGGCGAGTTGGGACCCACAGCATCTTGCTTCCAGCTCTTTGGGAAGCTAAGAAACAACTCGCTCTGCACAGTGCTCTTACAGCCTACCGGGAACATCTCTTCCAAAGGCCTGTGAAACGCAGTTTCTTTGCAGGCCTGATCTGGCAGAAGTAGGACTTCTGCTCTGGGTGTGCTACATTGCCCTAGAGCTGAAAGGCACAACGTGCAGGCTTCTTTCCAAAGGGCGTGTTGGGCCCCACAGCATCTTGCTTCCAGCTCTTTGGGAAGCTAAGAAACAACTCGCTCTGCACAGTGCTCTTACAGCCTACCGGGAACATCTCTTCCAAAGGCCTGTGAAACGCAGTTTCTTTGCAGGCCTGATATGGCAGAAGTAGGACTTCTGCTCTGGGTGTGCTACATTGCCCTAGAGCTGAAAGGCACAACGTGCAGGCTTCTTTCCAAAGGGCGAGTTGGACACCACAGCATCTTGCTTCCAGCTCTTTGGGAAGCTAAGAAACAACTCGCTCTGCACAGTGCTCTTACAGCCTACCGGGAACATCTCTTCCAAAGGCCTGTGAAACGCAGTTTCTTTGCAGGCCTGATCTGGCTTAAGTAGGACTTCTGCTCTGGGTGTGCTACATTGCCCTAGAGCTGAAAGGCACAACGTGCAGGCTTCTTTCCAAAGGGCGAGTTGGGCCCCACAGCATCTTGCTTCCAGCTCTTTGGGAAGCTAAGAAACAACTCGCTCTGCACAGTGCTCTTACAGCCTACCGGAAACATCTCTTACAAAGGCCTGTGAAACGCAGTTTCTTTGCAGGCCTGATCTGGCTGAAGTAGGACTTCTGCTCTGGGTGTGCTACATTGCCCTAGAGCTGAAAGGCACAACGTGCAGGCTTCTTTCCAAAGGGCGAGTTGGGCCCCACAGCATCTTGCTTCCAGCTGTTTGGGAAGCTAAGAAACAACTCGCTCTGCACAGTGCTCTTACAGCCTACCGGGAACATCTCTTCCAAAGGCCTGTGAAACGCAGTTTCTTTGCAGGCCTGATCTGGCTGAAGTAGGACTCCTGCTCTGGGTGTGCTACATTGCCCTAGAGCTGAAAGGCACAACGTGCAGGCTTCTTTCCAAAGGGCGAGTTGGGCCCCACAGCATCTTGCTTCCAGCTCTTTGGGAAGCTAAGAAACAACTCGCTCTGCACAGTGCTCTTACAGCCTACCGGGAACATCTCTTCCAAAGGCCTGTGAAACGCAGTTTCTTTGCAGGCCTGATATGGCAGAAGTAGGAATTCTGCTCTGGGTGTGCTACATTGCCCTAGAGCTGAAAGGCACAACGTGCAGGCTTCTTTCCAAAGGGCGAGTTGGGCCCCACAGCATCTTGCTTCCAGCTCTTTGGGAAGCTAAGAAACAACTCGCTCTGCACAGTGCTCTTACAGCCTACCGTGAACATCTCTTCCAAAGGCGTGTGAAACGCAGTTTCTTTGCAGGCCTGATCTGGCTGAAGTAGGACTTCTGCTCTGGGTGTGCTACATTGCCCTAGAGCTGAAAGGCACAACGTGCAGGCTTCTTTCCAAAGGGCGAGTTGGGACCCACAGCATCTTGCTTCCAGCTCTTTGGGAAGCTAAGAAACAACTCGCTCTGCACAGTGCTCTTACAGCCTACCGGGAACATGTCTTCCAAATGCCTGTGAAACGCAGTTTCTTTGCAGGCCTGATCTGGCAGAAGTAGGACTTCTGCTCTGGGTGTGCTACATTGCCCTAGAGCTGAAAGGCACAACGTGCAGGCTTCTTTCCAAAGGGCGAGTTGGGCCCCACAGCATCTTGCTTCCATCTCTTTGGGAAGCTAAGAAACAACTCGCTCTGCACAGTGCTCTTACAGCCTACCGGGAACATCTCTTCCAAAGGCCTGTGAAACGCAGTTTCTTTGCAGGCCTGATCTGGCTGAAGTAGGACTTCTGCTCTGGGTGTGCTACATTGCCCTAGAGCTGAAAGGCACAACGTGCAGGCTTCTTTCCAAAGGGCGAGTTGGGCACCACAGCATCTTGCTTCCAGCTCTTTGGGAAGCTAAGAAACAACTCGCTCTGCACAGTGCTCTTACAGCCTACCGGGAACATCTCTTCCAAAGGCCTGTGAAACGCAGTTTCTTTGCAGGCCTGATCTGGCTGAAGTAGGACTCTGGTCTGGGTGTGCTACATTGCCCTAGAGCTGAAAGGCACAACGTGCAGGCTTCTTTCCAAAGGGCGAGTTGGGCCCCACAGCATCTTGCTTCCAGCTCTTTGGGAAGCTAAGAAACAACTCGCTCTGCACAGTGCTCTTACAGCCTACCGGGAACATCTCTTACAAAGGCCTGTGAAACGCAGTTTCTTTGCAGGCCTGATCTGGCTGAAGTAGGACTTCTGCTCTGGGTGTGCTACATTGCCCTAGAGCTGAAAGGCACAACGTGCAGGCTTCTTTCCAAAGGGCGAGTTGGGCCCCACAGCATCTTGCTTCCAGCTCTTTGGGAAGCTAAGAAACAAGTCGCTCTGAACAGTGCTCTTACAGCCTACCGGGAACATCTCTTCCAAAGGCCTGTGAAACGCAGTCTCTTTGCAGGCCTGATCTGGCTGAAGTAGGACTTCTGCTCTGGGTGTGCTACATTGCCCTAGAGCTGAAAGGCACAACGTGCAGGCTTCTTTTCCAAAGGGCGAGTTGGGCCCCACAGCATCTTGCTTCCAGCTCTTTGGGAAGCTAAGAAACAACTCGGTCTGCACAGTGCTCTTACAGCCTACCGGGAACATCTCTTCCAAAGGCCTGTGAAACGCAGTTTCTTTGCAGGCCTGATCTGGCTGAAGTAGGACTTCTGCTCTGGGTGTGCTACATTGCCCTAGAGCTGAAAGGCACAACGTGCAGGCTTCGTTCCAAAGGGCGAGTAGGGCCCCACAGCATCTTGCTTCCAGCTCTTTGGGAAGCTAAGAAACAACTCGCTCTGCACAGTGCTCTTACGGCCTACCGGGAACATCTCTTCTAAAGGCCTGTGAAACGCAGTTTCTTTGCAGGCCTGATCTGGCTGAAGTAGGACTTCTGCTCTGGGTGTGCTACATTGCCCTAGAGCTGAAAGGCACAAGGTGCAGGCTTCTTTCCAAAGGGCGAGTTGGGCCCCACAGCATCTTGCTTCCAGCTCTTTGGGAAGCTAAGAAACAACTCGCTCTGCACAGTGCTCTTACAGCCTACCGGGAACATCTCTTCCAAAGGCCTGTGAAACGCAGTTTCTTTGCAGGCCTGATCTGGCTGAAGTAGGACTTCTGCTCTGGGTGTGCTACATTGCCCTAGAGCTGAAAGGCATAACGTGCAGGCTTCTTTCGAAATGGCGATTTGGGACCCACAGCATCTTGCTTCCAGCTCTTTGGGAAGCTAAGAAACAAGTCGCTCTGCACAGTGCTCTTACAGCCTACCGGGAACATCTCTTCCAAAGGCCTGTGAAACGCAGTTTCTTTGCAGGCCTGATCTGGCTGAAGTAGGACTTCTGCTCTGGGTGTGCTACATTGCCCTAGAGCTGAAAGGCACAACGTGCAGGCTTCGTTCCAAAGGGCGAGTAGGGCCCCACAGCATCTTGCTTCCAGCTCTTTGGGAAGCTAAGAAACAACTCGCTCTGCACAGTGCTCTTACTGCCTACCGGGAACATCTCTTCTAAAGGCCTGTGAAACGCAGTTTCTTTGCAGGCCTGATCTGGCTGAAGTAGGACTTCTGCTCTGGGTGTGCTACATTGCCCTAGAGCTGAAAGGCACAACGTGCAGGCTTCTTTCCAAAGGGCGAGTTGGGCCCCACAGCATCTTGCTTCCAGCTCTTTGGGAAGCTAAGAAACAACTCGCTCTGCACAGTGCTCTTACAGCCTACCGGGAACATCTCTTCCAAAGGCCTGTGAAACGCAGTTTCTTTGCAGGCCTGATCTGGCAGAAGTAGGACTTCTGCTCTGGGTGTGCTACATTGCCCTAGAGCTGAAAGGCACAACGTGCAGGCTTCTTTCCAAAGGGCGAGTTGGGCTCCACAGCATCTTGCTTCCAGCTCTTTGGGAAGCTAAGAAACAACTCGCTCTGCACAGTGCTCTTACAGTCTACCGGGAACATCTCTTCCAAAGGCCTGTGAAAGGCAGTTTCTTTGCCGGCCTGATCTGGCTGAAGTAAGACTTCTGCTCTGGGTGTGCTACATTGCCCTAGAGCTGAAAGGCACAACGTGCAGGCTTCTTTCCAAAGGGCGAGTTGGGCCCCACAGCATCTTGCTTCCAGCTCTTTGGGAAGCTAAGAAACAACTCGCTCTGCACAGTGCTCTTACAGCCTACCGGGAACATCTCTTCCAAAGGCCTGTGAAACGCAGTTTCTTTGCAGGCCTGATCTGGCTGAAGTAGGACTTCTGCTCTGGGTGTGCTACATTGCCCTAGAGCTGAAAGGCACAACGTGCAGGCTTCTTTCCAAAGGGCGAGTTGGGACCCACAGCATCTTGCTTCCAGCTCTTTGGGAAGCTAAAAAACAACTCGCTCTGCACAGTGCTCTTACAGCCTACCGGGAACATGTCTTCCAAATGCCTGTGAAACGCAGTTTCTTTGCAGGCCTGATCTGGCAGAAGTAGGACTTCTGCTCTGGGTGTGCTACATTGCCCTAGAGCTGAAAGGCACAACGTGCAGGCTTCTTTCCAAAGGGCGAGTTGGGCCCCACAGCATCTTGCTTCCATCTCTTTGGGAAGCTAAGAAACAACTCGCTCTGCACAGTGCTCTTACAGCCTACCGGGAACATCTCTTCCAAAGGCCTGTGAAACGCAGTTTCTTTGCAGGCCTGATCTGGCTGAAGTAGGACTTCTGCTCTGGGTGTGCTACATTGCCCTAGAGCTGAAAGGCACAACGTGCAGGCTTCTTTCCAAAGGGCGAGTTGGGCACCACAGCATCTTGCTTCCAGCTCTTTGGGAAGCTAAGAAACAACTCGCTCTGCACAGTGCTCTTACAGCCTACCGGGAACATCTCTTCCAAAGGCCTGTGAAACGCAGTTTCTTTGCAGGCCTGATCTGGCTGAAGTAGGACTCTGGTCTGGGTGTGCTACATTGCCCTAGAGCTGAAAGGCACAACGTGCAGGCTTCTTTCCAAAGGGCGAGTTGGGCCCCACAGCATCTTGCTTCCAGCTCTTTGGGAAGCTAAGAAACAACTCACTCTGCACAGTGCTCTTACAGCCTACCGGGAACATCTCTTACAAAGGCCTGTGAAACGCAGTTTCTTTGCAGGCCTGATCTGGCTGAAGTAGGACTTCTGCTCTGGGTGTACTACATTGCCCTAGAGCTGAAAGGCACAACGTGCAGGCTTCTTTCCAAAGGGCGAGTTGGGCCCCACAGCATCTTGCTTCCAGCTCTTTGGGAAGCTAAGAATCAAGTCGCTCTGCACAGTGCTCTTACAGCCTACTGGGAACATCTCTTCCAAAGGCCTGTGAAACGCAGTCTCTTTGCAGGCCTGATCTGGCTGAAGTAGGACTTCTGCTCTGGGTGTGCTACATTGCCCTAGAGCTGAAAGGCACAACGTGCAGGCTTCTTTCCAAAGGGCGAGTTGGGCCCCACAGCATCTTGCTTCCAGCTCTTTGGGAAGCTAAGAAACAACTCGCTCTGCACAGTGCTCTTACAGCCTACCGGGAACATCTCTTCCAAAGGCCTGTGAAACGCAGTTTCTTTGCAGGCCTGATCTGGCTGAAGTAGGACTTCTGCTCTGGGTGTGCTACATTGCCCTAGAGCTGAAAGGCCTAACGTACAGGCTTCTTTCGAAATGGCGATTTGGGACCCACAGCATCTTGCTTCCAGCTCTTTGGGAAGCTAACAAACAAGTCGCTCTGCACAGTGCTCTTACAGCCTACCGGGAACATCTCTTCCAAAGGCCTGTGAAACGCAGTTTCTTTGCAGGCCTGATCTGGCAGAAGTAGGACTTCTGCTCTGGGTGTGCTACATTGCCCTAGAGCTGAAAGGCACAACGTGCAGGCTTCGTTCCAAAGGGCGAGTAGGGCCCCACAGCATCTTGCTTCCAGCTCTTTGGGAAGCTAAGAAACAACTCGCTCTGCACAGTGCTCTTACTGCCTACCGGGAACATCTCTTCTAAAGGCCTGTGAAACGCAGTTTCTTTGCAGGCCTGATCTGGCTGAAGTAGGACTTCTGCTCTGGGTGTGCTACATTGCCCTAGAGCTGAAAGGCACAAGGTGCAGGCTTCTTTCCAAACGGCGAGTTGGGCCCCACAGCATCTTGCTTCCAGCTCTTTGGGATGCTAATAAACAACTCGGTCTGCACAGTGCTCTTACAGCCTACCGGGAACATCTCTTCCAAAGGCCTGTGAAACGCAGTTTCTTTGCAGGCCTGATCTGGCTGAAGTAGGACTTCTGCTCTGGGTGTGCTACATTGCCCTAGAGCTGAAAGGCACAACGTGCAGGCTTCTTTCCAAAGGGCGAGTTGGGCCCCACAGCATCTTGCTTCCAGCTCTTTGGGAAGCTAAGAAACAACTCGCTCTGCACAGTGCTCTTACAGCCTACCGGAAACATCTCTTCCAAAGGCCTGTGAAACGCAGTCTCTTTGCAGGCCTGATCTGGCTGAAGTAGGACTTCTGCTCTGGGTGTGCTACATTGCCCTAGAGCTGAAAGGCACAACGTGCAGGCTTCTTTCCAAAGGGCGAGTTGGGCCCCACAGCATCTTGCTTCCAGCTCTTTGGGAAGCTAAGAAACAACTCGCTCTGCACAGTGCTCTTACAGCCTACCGGGAACATCTCTTCCAAAGGCCTATGAAACGCAGTTTCTTTGCAGGCCTGATCTGGCTGAAGTAGGACTTCTGGTCTGGGTGTGCTACATTGCCCTAGAGCTGAAAGGCACAACGTGCAGGCTTCTTTCCAAAGGGCGAGTTGGGCCCCACAGCATCTTGCTTCCAGCTCTTTGGGAAGCTAAGAAACAACTCACTCTGCACAGTGCTCTTACAGCCTACCGGGAACATCTCTTCCAAAGGCCTGTGAAACGCAGTTTCTTTGCAGGCCTGATCTGGCTGAAGTAGGACTTCTGCTCTGGGTGTACTACATTGCCCTAGAGCTGAAAGGCACAACGTGCAGGCTTCTTTCCAAAGGGCGAGTTGGGCCCCACAGCATCTTGCTTCCAGCTCTTTGGGAAGCTAAGAAACAACTCGCTCTGCACAGTGCTCTTACAGCCTACTGGGAACATCTCTTCCAAAGGCCTGTGAAACGCAGTCTCTTTGCAGGCCTGATCTGGCTGAAGTAGGACTTCTGCTCTGGGTGTGCTACATTGCCCTAGAGCTGAAAGGCACAACGTGCAGGCTTCTTTCCAAAGGGCGAGTTGGGCCCCACAGCATCTTGCTTCCAGCTCTTTGGGAAGCTAAGAAACAACTCGCTCTGCACAGTGCTCTTACAGCCTACCGGGAACATCTCTTCCAAAGGCCTGTGAAACGCAGTTTCTTTGCAGGCCTGATCTGGCTGAAGTAGGACTTCTGCTCTGGGTGTGCTACATTGCCCTAGAGCTGAAAGGCCTAACGTACAGGCTTCTTTCGAAAGGGCGATTTGGGACCCACAGCATCTTGCTTCCAGCTCTTTGGGAAGCTAACAAACAAGTCGCTCTGCACAGTGCTCTTACAGCCTACTGGGAACATCTCTTCCAAAGGCCTGTGAAACGCAGTTTCTTTGCAGGCCTGATCTGGCAGAAGTAGGACTTCTGCTCTGGGTGTGCTACATTGCCCTAGAGCTGAAAGGCACAACGTGCAGTCTTCGTTCCAAAGGGCGAGTAGGGCCCCACAGCATCTTGCTTCCAGCTCTTTGGGAAGCTAAGAAACAACTCGCTCTACACAGTGCTCTTACTGCCTACCGGGAACATCTCTTCTAAAGGCCTGTGAAACGCAGTTTCTTTGCAGGCCTGATCTGGCTGAAGTAGGACTTCTGCTCTGGGTGTGCTACATTGCCCTAGAGCTGAAAGGCACAAGGTGCAGGCTTATTTCCAAACGGCGAGTTGGGCCCCACAGCATCTTGCTTCCAGCTCTTTGGGATGCTAATAAACAACTCGGTCTGCACAGTGCTCTTACAGCCTACCGGGAACATCTCTTCCAAAGGCCTGTGAAACGCAGTTTCTTTGCAGGCCTGATCTGGCTGAAGTAGGACTTCTGCTCTGGGTGTGCTACATTGCCCTAGAGCTGAAAGGCACAACGTGCAGGCTTCTTTCCAAAGGGCGAGTTGGGCCCCACAGCATCTTGCTTCCAGCTCTTTGGGAAGCTAAGAAACAACTCGCTCTGCACAGTGCTCTTACAGCCTACCGGAAACATCTCTTACAAAGGCCTGTGAAACGCAGTCTCTTTGCAGGCCTGATCTGGCTGAAGTAGGACTTCTGCTCTGGGTGTGCTACATTGCCCTAGAGCTGAAAGGCACAACGTGCAGGCTTCTTTCCAAAGGGCGAGTTGGGCCCCACAGCATCTTGCTTCCAGCTCTTTGGGAAGCTAAGAAACAACTCGCTCTGCACAGTGCTCTTACAGCCTACCGGGAACATCTCTTCCAAAAGCCAGTGAAACACAGTTTCTTTGCAGGCCTGATCTGGCAGAAGTAGGACTTCTGCTCTGGGTGTGCTACATTGCCCTAGAGCTGAAAGGCACAACGAGCAGGCTTCTTTCCAAATGGTGAGTTGGGACCCACAGCATCTTGCTTCCAGCTCTTTGGGAAGCTAAGAAACAACTCGCTCTGCACAGTGCTCTTACACCCTACCGGGAACATCTCTTCCAAAGGCCTGTGAAACGCAGTTTCTTTGCAGGCCTGATCTGGCTGAAGTAGGACTTCTGTTCTGGGTGTGCTACATTGCCCTAGAGCTGAAAGGCACAACGTGCAGGCTTCTTTCCAAAGGGCGAGTTGGGCACCACAGCATCTTGCTTCCAGCTGTTTGGGAAGCTAAGAATCAACTCGCTCTGCACAGTGCTCTTACAGCCTACCGGGAACATCTCTTCCAAAGGCCTGTGAAACGCAGTTTCTTTGCAGGCCTGATCTGGCTGAAGTAGGACTTCTGCTCTGGGTGTGCTACATTGCCCTAGAGCTGAAAGGCACAACGTGCAGGCTTCTTTCCAAAGGGCGAGTTGGGACCCACAGCATCTTGCTTCCAGCTCTTTGGGAAGCTAAGAAACAACTCGCTCTGCACAGTGCTCTTACAGCCTACCGGGAACATCTCTTACAAAGGCCTGTGAAACGCAGTTTCTTTGCAGGCCTGATATGGCAGAAGTAGGAATTCTGCTCTGGGTGTGCTACATTGCCCTAGAGCTGAAAGGCACAACGTGCAGGCTTCTTTCCAAAGGGCGAGTTGGGCACCACAGCATCTTGCTTCCAGCTCTTTGGGAAGCTAAGAAACAACTCGCTCTGCACAGTGCTCTTACAGCCTACCGGGAACATCTCTTCCAAAGGCCTGTGAAACGCAGTTTCTTTGCAGGCCTGATCTGGCTGAAGTAGGACTACTGCTCAGGGTGTGCTACATTGCCCTAGAGCTGAAAGGCACAACGTGCAGGCTTCTTTCCAAAGGGCGAGTTGGGCACCACAGCATCTTGCTTCCAGCTCTTTGGGAAGCTAAGAAACAACTCGCTCTGCACAGTGCTCTTACAGCCTACCGGGAACATCTCTTCCAAAGGCCTGTGAAACGCAGTTTCTTTGCAGGCCTGATCTGGCTGAAGTAGGACTTCTGCTCAGGGTGTGCTACATTGCCCTAGAGCTGAAAGGCACAACGTGCAGGCTTCTTTCCAAAGGGCGAGTTGAGCACCACAGCATCTTGCTTCCAGCTCTTTGGGAAGCTAAGAAACAACTCGCTCTGCACAGTGCTCTTACAGCCTACCGGGAACATCTCTTCCAAAGGCCTGTGAAACGCAGTTTCTTTGCCGGCCTGATCTGGCTGAAGTAGGACTTCTGCTCTGGGTGTGCTACATTGCCCTAGAGCTGAAAGGCTCAATGTGCAGGCTTCTTTCCAAAGGGCGAGTTGGGCCCCACAGCATCTTGCTTCCAGCTCTTTGGGAAGCTAGGAAACAACTCGCTCTGCACAGTGCTCTTACAGCCTACCGGGAACATCTCTTCCAAAGGCCTGTGAAACGCAGTTTCTTTGCAGGCCTGATCTGGCTGAAGTAGGACTTCTGCTCTGGGTGTGCTACATTGCCCTAGAGCTGAAAGGCCTAACGTGCAGGCTTCTTTCGAAATGGCGATTTGGGACCCACAGCATCTTGCTTCCAGCTCTTTGGGAAGCTAACAAACAAGTCGCTCTGCACAGTGCTCTTACAGCCTACCGGGAACATCTCTTCCAAAGGCCTGTGAAACGCAGTTTCTTTGCAGGCCTGATCTGGCAGAAGTAGGACTTCTGCTCTGGGTGTGCTACATTGCCCTAGAGCTGAAAGGCACAACGTGCAGGCTTCTTTCCAAAGGGCGAGTTCGGACCCACAGCATCTTGCTTCCAGCTCTTTGGGAAGCTAAGAAACAACTCGCTCTGCACAGTGCTCTTACTGCCTACCGGGAACATCTCTTCTAAAGGCCTGTGAAACGCAGTTTCTTTGCAGGCCTGATCTGGCTGAAGTAGGACTTCTGCTCTGGGTGTGCTACATTGCCCTAGAGCTGAAAGGCACAACGTGCAGGCTTCTTTCCAAAGGGCGAGTTGGGCCCCACAGCATCTTGCTTCCAGCTCTTTGGGACGCTAAGAAACAACTCGCTCTGCACAGTGCTCTTACAGCCTACCGGAAACATCTCTTACAAAGGCCTGTGAAACGCAGTCTCTTTGCAGGCCTGATCTGGCTGAAGTAGGACTTCTGCTCTGGGTGTGCTACATTGCCCTAGAGCTGAAAGGCACAACGTGCAGGCTTCTTTCCAAAGGGCGAGTTGGGACCCACAGCATCTTGCTTCCAGCTCTTTGGGAAGCTAAGAAACAACTCGCTCTGCACAGTGCTCTTACAGCCTACCGGAAACATCTCTTCCAAATGCCTGTGAAACGCAGTTTCTTTGCAGGCCTGATCTGGCTGAAGTAGGACTTCTGCTCTGGGTGTGCTACATTGCCCTAGAGCTGAAAGGCACAACGTGCAGGCTTCTTTCCAAAGGGCGAGTTGGGCCCCACAGCATCTTGCTTCCAGCTCTTTGGGAAGCTAAGAAACAACTCACTCTGCACAGTGCTCTTACAGCCTACCGGGAACATCTCTTACAAAGGCCTGTGAAACGCAGTTTCTTTGCAGGCCTGATCTGGCTGAAGTAGGACTTCTGCTCTGGGTGTACTACATTGCCCTAGAGCTGAAAGGCACAACGTGCAGGCTTCTTTCCAAAGGGCGAGTTGGGCCCCACAGCATCTTGCTTCCAGCTCTTTGGGAAGCTAAGAATCAAGTCGCTCTGCACAGTGCTCTTACAGCCTACTGGGAACATCTCTTCCAAAGGCCTGTGAAACGCAGTCTCTTTGCAGGCCTGATCTGGCTGAAGTAGGACTTCTGCTCTGGGTGTGCTACATTGCCCTAGAGCTGAAAGGCACAACGTGCAGGCTTCTTTCCAAAGGGCGAGTTGGGCCCCACAGCATCTTGCTTCCAGCTCTTTGGGAAGCTAAGAAACAACTCGCTCTGCACAGTGCTCTTACAGCCTACCGGGAACATCTCTTCCAAAGGCCTGTGAAACGCAGTTTCTTTGCAGGCCTGATCTGGCTGAAGTAGGACTTCTGCTCTGGGTGTGCTACATTGCCCTAGAGCTGAAAGGCCTAACGTACAGGCTTCTTTCGAAATGGCGATTTTGGACCCACAGCATCTTGCTTCCAGCTCTTTGGGAAGCTAACAAACAAGTCGCTCTGCACAGTGCTCTTACAGCCTACCGGGAACATCTCTTCCAAAGGCCTGTGAAACGCAGTTTCTTTGCAGGCCTGATCTGGCAGAAGTAGGACTTCTGCTCTGGGTGTGCTACATTGCCCTAGAGCTGAAATGCACAACGTGCAGGCTTCGTTCCAAAGGGCGAGTAGGGCCCCACAGCATCTTGCTTCCAGCTCTTTGGGAAGCTAAGAAACAACTCGCTCTGCACAGTGCTCTTACTGCCTACCGGGAACATCTCTTCTAAAGGCCTGTGAAACGCAGTTTCTTTGCAGGCCTGATCTGGCTGAAGTAGGACTTCTGCTCTGGGTGTGCTACATTGCCCTAGAGCTGAAAGGCACAAGGTGCAGGCTTCTTTCCAAAGGGCGAGTTGGGCCCCACAGCATCTTGCTTCCAGCTCTTTGGGATGCTAATAAACAACTCGGTCTGCACAGTGCTCTTACAGCCTACCGGGAACATCTCTTCCAAAGGCCTGTGAAACGCAGTTTCTTTGCAGGCCTGATCTGGCTGAAGTAGGACTTCTGCTCTGGGTGTGCTACATTGCCCTAGAGCTGAAAGGCACAACGTGCAGGCTTCTTTCCAAAGGGCGAGTTGGGCCCCACAGCATCTTGCTTCCAGCTCTTTGGGAAGCTAAGAAACAACTCGCTCTGCACAGTGCTCTTACAGCCTACCGGAAACATCTTTTACAAAGGCCTGTGAAACGCAGTCTCTTTGCAGGCCTGATCTGGCTGAAGTAGGACTTCTGCTCTGGGTGTGCTACATTGCCCTAGAGCTGAAAGGCACAACGTGCAGGCTTCTTTCCAAAGGGCGAGTTGGGCCCCACAGCATCTTGCTTCCAGCTCTTTGGGAAGCTAAGAAACAACTCGCTCTGCACAGTGCTCTTACAGCCTACCGGGAACATCTCTTCCAAATGCCTGTGAAACACAGTTTCTTTGCAGGCCTGATCTGGCAGAAGTAGGACTTCTGCTCTGGGTGTGCTACATTGCCCTAGGGCTGAAAGGCACAACGAGCAGGCTTCTTTCCAAATGGTGAGTTGGGACCCACAGCATCTTGCTTCCAGCTCTTTGGGAAGCTAAGAAACAACTCGCTCTGCACAGTGCTCTTACACCCTACCGGGAACATCTCTTCCAAAGGCCTGTGAAACGCAGTTTCTTTGCAGGCCTGATCTGGCTGAAGTAGGACTTCTGCTCTGGGTGTGCTACATTGCCCTAGAGCTGAAAGGCACAACGTGCAGGCTTCTTTCCAAAGGGCGAGTTGGGCCCCACAGCATCTTGCTTCCAGCTGTTTGGGAAGCTAAGAATCAACTCGCTCTGCACAGTGCTCTTACAGCCTACCGGGAACATCTCTTCCAAAGGCCTGTGAAACGCAGGTTCTTTGCAGGCCTGATCTGGCTGAAGTAGGACTTCTGCTCTGGGTGTGCTACATTGCCCTAGAGCTGAAAGGCACAACGTGCAGGCTTCTTTCCAAAGGGCGAGTTGGGACCCACAGCATCTTGCTTCCAGCTCTTTGGGAAGCTAAGAAACAACTCGCTCTGCACAGTGCTCTTACAGCCTACCGGGAACATCTCTTCCAAAGGCCTGTGAAACGCAGTTTCTTTGCAGGCCTGATATGGCAGAAGTAGGAATTCTGCTCTGGGTGTGCTACATTGCCCTAGAGCTGAAAGGCACAACGTGCAGGCTTCTTTCCAAAGGGCGAGTTGGGCACCACAGCATCTTGCTTCCAGCTCTTTGGGAAGCTAAGAAACAACTCGCTCTGCACAGTGCTCTTACAGCCTACCGGGAACATCTCTTCCAAAGGCCTGTGAAACGCAGTTTCTTTGCCGGCCTGATCTGGCTGAAGTAGGACTACTGCTCAGGGTGTGCTACATTGCCCTAGAGCTGAAAGGCACAACGTGCAGGCTTCTTTCCAAAGGGCGAGTTGGGCACCACAGCATCTTGCTTCCAGCTCTTTGGGAAGCTAAGAAACAACTCGCTCTGCACAGTGCTCTTACAGCCTACCGGGAACATCTCTTCCAAAGGCCTGTGAAACGCAGTTTCTTTGCAGGCCTGATCTGGCTGAAGTAGGACTTCTGCTCAGGGTGTGCTACATTGCCCTAGAGCTGAAAGGCACAACGTGCAGGCTTCTTTCCAAAGGGCGAGTTGAGCACCACAGCATCTTGCTTCCAGCTCTTTGGGAAGCTAAGAAACAACTCGCTCTGCACAGTGCTCTTACAGCCTACCGGGAACATCTCTTCCAAAGGCCTGTGAAACGCAGTTTCTTTGCCGGCCTGATCTGGCTGAAGTAGGACTTCTGCTCTGGGTGTGCTACATTGCCCTAGAGCTGAAAGGCACAATGTGCAGGCTTCTTTCCAAAGGGCGAGTTGGGCCCCACAGCATCTTGCTTCCAGCTCTTTGGGAAGCTAGGAAACAACTCGCTCTGCACAGTGCTCTTACAGCCTACCGGGAACATCTCTTCCAAAGGCCTGTGAAACGCAGTTTCTTTGCAGGCCTGATCTGGCTGAAGTAGGACTTCTGCTCTGGGTGTGCTACATTGCCCTAGAGCTGAAAGGCCTAACGTACAGGCTTCTTTCGAAATGGCGATTTGGGACCCACAGCATCTTGCTTCCAGCTCTTTGGGAAGCTAACAAACAAGTCGCTCTGCACAGTGCTCTTACAGCCTACCGGGAACATCTCTTCCAAAGGCCTGTGAAACGCAGTCTCTTTGCAGGCCTGATCTGGCTGAAGTAGGACTTCTGCTCTGGGTGTGCTACATTGCCCTAGAGCTGAAAGGCACAACGTGCAGGCTTCTTTCCAAAGGGCGAGTTGGGACCCACAGCATCTTGCTTCCAGCTCTTTGGGAAGCTAAGAAACAACTCGCTCTGCACAGTGCTCTTACAGCCTACCGGGAACATCTCTTCCAAATGCCTGTGAAACGCAGTTTCTTTGCAGGCCTGATCTGGCAGAAGTAGGACTTCTGCTCTGGGTGTGCTACATTGCCCTAGAGCTGAAAGGCACAACGAGCAGGCTTCTTTCCAAATGGTGAGTTGGGACCCACAGCATCTTGCTTCCAGCTCTTTGGGAAGCTAAGAAACAACTCGCTCTGCACAGTGCTCTTACAGCCTACCGGGAACATCTCTTCCAAAGGCCTGTGAAACGCAGTTTCTTTGCAGGCCTGATCTGGCTGAAGTAGGACTTCTGTTCTGGGTGTGCTACATTGCCCTGGAGCTGAAAGGCACAACGTGCAGGCTTCTTTCCAAAGGGCGAGTTGGGCCCCACAGCATCTTGCTTCCAGCTGTTTGGGAAGCTAAGAAACAACTCGCTCTGCACAGTGCTCTTACAGCCTACCGGGAACATCTCTTCCAAAGGCCTGTGAAACGCAGTTTCTTTGCAGGCCTGATCTGGCTGAAGTAGGACTTCTGCTCTGGGTGTGCTACATTGCCCTAGAGCTGAAAGGCACAACGTGCAGGCTTCTTTCCAAAGGGCGAGTTGGGCCCCACAGCATCTTGCTTCCAGCTCTTTGGGAAGCTAAGAAACAACTCGCTCTGCACAGTGCTCTTACAGCCTACCGGGAACATCTCTTCCAAAGGCCTGTGAAACGCAGTTTCTTTGCAGGCCTGATATGGCAGAAGTAGGAATTCTGCTCTGGGTGTGCTACATTGCCCTAGAGCTGAAAGGCACAACGTGCAGGCTTCTTTCCAAAGGGCGAGTTGGGCACCACAGCATCTTGCTTCCAGCTCTTTGGGAAGCTAAGAAACAACTCGCTCTGCACAGTGCTCTTACAGCCTACCGGGAACATCTCTTCCAAAGGCCTGTGAAACGCAGTTTCTTTGCCGGCCTGATCTGGCTGAAGTAGGACTTCTGCTCAGGGTGTGCTACATTGCCCTAGAGCTGAAAGGCACAACGTGCAGGCTTCTTTCCAAAGGGCGAGTTGGGCACCACAGCATCTTGCTTCCAGCTCTTTGGGAAGCTAAGAAACAACTCGCTCTGCACAGTGCTCTTACAGCCTACCGGGAACATCTCTTCCAAAGGCCTGTGAAACGCAGTTTCTTTGCAGGCCTGATCTGGCTGAAGTAGGACTTCTGCTCAGGGTGTGCTACATTGCCCTAGAGCTGAAAGGCACAACGTGCAGGCTTCTTTCCAAAGGGCGAGTTGGACACCACAGCATCTTGCTTCCAGCTCTTTGGGAAGCTAAGAAACAACTCGCTCTGCACAGTGCTCTTACAGCCTACCGGGAACATCTCTTCCAAAGGCCTGTGAAACACACTTTCTTTGCCGGCCTGATCTGGCTGAAGTAGGACTTCTGCTCTGGGTGTGCTACATTGCCCTAGAGCTGAAAGGCACAACGTGCAGGCTTCTTTCCAAAGGGCGAGTTGGGCCCCACAGCATCTTGCTTCCAGCTCTTTGGGAAGCTAGGAAACAACTCGCTCTGCACAGTGCTCTTACAGCCTACCGGGAACATCTCTTCCAAAGGCCTGTGAAACGCAGTTTCTTTGCAGGCCTGATCTGGCTGAAGTAGGACTTCTGCTCTGGGTGTGCTACATTGCCCTAGAGCTGAAAGGCCTAACGTACAGGCTTCTTTCGAAATGGCGATTTGGGACCCACAGCATCTTGCTTCCAGCTCTTTGGGAAGCTAACAAACAAGTCGCTCTGCACAGTGCTCTTACAGCCTACCGGGAACATCTCTTCCAAAGGCCTGTGAAACGCAGTTTCTTTGCAGGCCTGATCTGGCAGAAGTAGGACTTCTGCTCTGGGTGTGCTACATTGCCCTAGAGCTGAAAGGCACAACGTGCAGGCTTCGTTCCAAAGGGCGAGTAGGGCCCCACAGCATCTTGCTTCCAGCTCTTTGGGAAGCTAAGAAACAACTCGCTCTGCACAGTGCTCTTACTGCCTACCGGGAACATCTCTTCTAAAGGCCTGTGAAACGCAGTTTCTTTGCAGGCCTGATCTGGCTGAAGTAGGACTTCTGCTCTGGGTGTGCTACATTGCCCTAGAGCTGAAAGGCACAAGGTGCAGGCTTCTTTCCAAAGGGCGAGTTGGGCCCCACAGCATCTTGCTTCCAGCTCTTTGGGAAGCTAATAAACAACTCGCTCTGCACAGTGCTCTTACAGCCTACCGGGAACATCTCTTCCAAAGGCCTGTGAAACGCAGTTTCTTTGCAGGCCTGATCTGGCTGAAGTAGGACTTCTGCTCTGGGTGTGCTACATTGCCCTAGAGCTGAAAGGCCTAACGTACAGGCTTCTTTCGAAATGGCGATTTGGGACCCACAGCATCTTGCTTCCAGCTCTTTGGGAAGCTAACAAACAAGTCGCTCTGCACAGTGCTCTTACAGCCTACCGGGAACATCTCTTCCAAAGGCCTGTGAAACGCAGTTTCTTTGCAGGCCTGATCTGGCAGAAGTAGGACTTCTGCTCTGGGTGTGCTACATTGCCCTAGAGCTGAAAGGCACAACGTGCAGGCTTCGTTCCAAAGGGCGAGTAGGGCCCCACAGCATCTTGCTTCCAGCTCTTTGGGAAGCTAAGAAACAACTCGCTCTGCACAGTGCTCTTACTGCCTTCCGGGAACATCTCTTCTAAAGGCCTGTGAAAGGCAGTTTCTTTGCAGGCCTGATCTGGCTGAAGTAGGACTTCTGCTCTGGGTGTGCTACATTGCCCTAGAGCTGAAAGGCACAGCGTGCAGGCTTCTTTCCAAAGGGCGAGTTGGGCCCCACAGCATCTTGCTTCCAGCTCTTTGGGAAGCTAAGAAACAACTCGCTCTGCACAGTGCTCTTACAGCCTACCGGGAACATCTCTTCCAAAGGCCTGTGAAACGCAGTTTCTTTGCAGGCCTGATCTGTCTGAAGTAGGACTTCTGCTCTGGGTGTGCTACATTGCCCTAGAGCTGAAAGGCACAACGTGCAGGCTTCTTTCCAAAGGGCGAGTTGGGCTCCACAGCATCTTGCTTCCAGCTCTTTGGGAAGCTAAGAAACAACTCGCTCTGCACAGTGCTCTTACAGTCTACCGGGAACATCTCTTCCAAAGGCCTGTGAAAGGCAGTTTCTTTGCCGGCCTGATCTGGCTGAAGTAAGACTTCTGCTCTGGGTGTGCTACATTGCCCTAGAGTTGAAAGGCACAACGTGCAGGCTTCTTTCCAAAGGGCGAGTTGGGCCCCACAGCATCTTGCTTCCAGCTCTTTGGGAAGCTAAGAAACAACTCGCTCTGCACAGTGCTCTTACAGCCTACCGGGAACATCTCTTCCAAAGGCCTGTGAAACGCAGAGTCTTTGCAGGCCTGATCTGGCTGAAGTAGGACTTCTGCTCTGGGTGTGCTACATTGCCCTAGAGCTGAAAGGCACAACGTGCAGGCTTCTTTCCAAAGGGCGAGTTGGGACCCACAGCATCTTGCTTCCAGCTCTTTGGGAAGCTAAGAAACAACTCGCTCTGCACAGTGCTCTTACAGCCTACCGGGAACATCTCTTACAAAGGCCTGTGAAACGCAGTTTCTTTGCAGGCCTGATCTGGCTGAAGTAGGACTTCTGCTCTGGGTGTACTACATTGCCCTAGAGCTGAAAGGCACAACGTGCAGGCTTCTTTCCAAAGGGCGAGTTGGGCCCCACAGCATCTTGCTTCCAGCTCTTTGGGAAGCTAAGAAACAACTCGCTCTGCACAGTGCTCTTACAGCCTACCGGGAACATCTCTTCCAAAGGCCTGTGAAACGCAGTTTCTTTGCAGGCCTGATCTGGCTGAAGTAGGACTTCTGCTCTGGGTGTGCTACATTGCCCTAGAGCTGAAAGGCCTAACGTACAGGCTTCTTTCGAAATGGCGATTTGGGACCCACAGCATCTTGCTTCCAGCTCTTTGGGAAGCTAACAAACAAGTCGCTCTGCACAGTGCTCTTACAGCCTACCGGGAACATCTCTTCCAAAGGCCTGTGAAACGCAGTTTCTTTGCAGGCCTGATCTGGCAGAAGTAGGACTTCTGCTCTGGGTGTGCTACATTGCCCTAGAGCTGAAAGGCACAACGTGCAGGCTTCGTTCCAAAGGGCGAGTAGGGCCCCACAGCATCATGCTTCCAGCTCTTTGGGAAGCTAAGAAACAACTCGCTCTGCACAGTGCTCTTACTGCCTACCGGGAACATCTCTTCTAAAGGCCTGTGAAACGCAGTTTCTTTGCAGGCCTGATCTGGCTGAAGTAGGACTTCTGCTCTGGGTGTGCTACATTGCCCTAGAGCTGAAAGGCACAACGTGCAGGCTTCTTTCCAAAGGGCGAGTTGGGCCCCACAGCATCTTGCTTCCAGCTCTTTGGGAAGCTAATAAACAACTCGCTCTGCACAGTGCTCTTACAGCCTACCGGGAACATCTCTTCCAAAGGCCTGTGAAACGCAGTTTCTTTGCAGGCCTGATCTGGCTGAAGTAGGACTTCTGCTCTGGGTGTGCTACATTGCCCTAGAGCTGAAAGGCCTAACGTACAGGCTTCTTTCGAAATGGCGATTTGGGACCCACAGCATCTTGCTTCCAGCTCTTTGGGAAGCTAACAAACAAGTCGCTCTGCACAGTGCTCTTACAGCCTACCGGGAACATCTCTTCCAAAGGCCTGTGAAACGCAGTTTCTTTGCAGGCCTGATCTGGCAGAAGTAGGACTTCTGCTCTGGGTGTGCTACATTGCCCTAGAGCTGAAAGGCACAACGTGCAGGCTTCGTTCCAAAGGGCGAGTTGGGCTCCAGAGCATCTTGCTTCCAGCTCTTTGGGAAGCTAAGAAACAACTCGCTCTGCACAGTGCTCTTACAGTCTACCGGGAACATCTCTTCCAAAGGCCTGTGAAAGGCAGTTTCTTTGCCGGCCTGATCTGGCTGAAGTAAGACTTCTGCTCTGGGTGTGCTACATTGCCCTAGAGCTGAAAGGCACAACGTGCAGGCTTCTTTCCAAAGGGCGAGTTGGGCCCCACAGCATCTTGCTTCCAGCTCTTTGGGAAGCTAAGAAACAACTCGCTCTGCACAGTGCTCTTACAGCCTACCGGGAACATCTCTTCCAAAGGCCTGTGAAACGCAGTTTCTTTGCCGGCCTGATCTGGCTGAAGTAGGACTTCTGCTCAGGGTGTGCTACATTGCCCTAGAGCTGAAAGGCACAACGTGCAGGCTTCTTTCCAAAGGGCGAGTTGGGCACCACAGCATCTTGCTTCCAGCTCTTTGGGAAGCTAAGAAACAACTCGCTCTGCACAGTGCTCTTACAGCCTACCGGGAACATCTCTTCCAAAGGCCTGTGAAACGCAGTTTCTTTGCAGGCCTGATCTGGCTGAAGTAGGACTTCTGCTCAGGGTGTGCTACATTGCCCTAGAGCTGAAAGGCACAACGTGCAGGCTTCTTTCCAAAGGGCGAGTTGGGCACTACAGCATCTTGCTTCCAGCTCTTTGGGAAGCTAAGAAACAACTCGCTCTGCACAGTGCTCTTACAGCCTACCGGGAACATCTCTTCCAAAGGCCTGTGAAACGCAGTTTCTTTGCCGGCCTGATCTGGCTGAAGTAGGACTTCTGCTCTGGGTGTGCTACATTGCCCTAGAGCTGAAAGGCCTAACGTACAGGCTTCTTTCGAAATGGCGATTTGGTACCCACAGCATCTTGCTTCCAGCTCTTTGGGAAGCTAACAAACAAGTCGCTCTGCACAGTGCTCTTACAGCCTACCGGGAACATCTCTTCCAAAGGCCTGTGAAACGCAGTTTCTTTGCAGGCCTGATCTGGCAGAAGTAGGACTTCTGCTCTGGGTGTGCTACATTGCCCTAGAGCTGAAAGGCACAACGTGCAGGCTTCGTTCCAAAGGGCGAGTAGGGCCCCACAGCATCTTGCTTCCAGCTCTTTGGGAAGCTAAGAAACAACTCGCTCTGCACAGTGCTCTTACTGTCTACCGGGAACATCTCTTCTAAAGGCCTGTGAAACGCAGTTTCTTTGCAGGCCTGATCTGGCTGAAGTAGGACTTCTGCTCTGGGTGTGCTACATTGCCCTAGAGCTGAAAGGCACAAGGTGCAGGCTTCTTTCCAAAGGGCGAGTTGGGCCCCACAGCATCTTGCTTCCAGCTCTTTGGGAAGCTAATAAACAACTCGCTCTGCACAGTGCTCTTACAGCCTACCGGGAACATCTCTTCCAAAGGCCTGTGAAACGCAGTTTCTTTGCAGGCCTGATCTGGCTGAAGTAGGACTTCTGCTCTGGGTGTGCTACATTGCCCTAGAGCTGAAAGGCCTAACGTACAGGCTTCTTTCGAAATGGCGATTTGGGACCCACAGCATCTTGCTTCCAGCTCTTTGGGAAGCTAACAAACAATTCGCTCTGCACAGTGCTCTTACAGCCTACTGGGAACATCTCTTCCAAAGGCCTGTGAAACGCAGTTTCTTTGCAGGCCTGATCTGGCAGAAGTAGGACTTCTGCTCTGGGTGTGCTACATTGCCCTAGAGCTGAAAGGCACAACGTGCAGGCTTCGTTCCAAAGGGCGAGTAGGGCCCCACAGCATCTTGCTTCCAGCTCTTTGGGAAGCTAAGAAACAACTCGCTCTGCACAGTGCTCTTACTGCCTTCCGGGAACATCTCTTCTAAAGGCCTGTGAAAGGCAGTTTCTTTGCAGGCCTGATCTGGCTGAAGTAGGACTTCTGCTCTGGGTGTGCTACATTGCCCTAGAGCTGAAAGGCACAGCGTGCAGGCTTCTTTCCAAAGGGCGAGTTGGGCCCCACAGCATCTTGCTTCCAGCTCTTTGGGAAGCTAAGAAACAACTCGCTCTGCACAGTGCTCTTACAGCCTACCGGGAACATCTCTTCCAAAGGCCTGTGAAACGCAGTTTCTTTGCAGGCCTGATCTGGCTGAAGTAGGACTTCTGCTCTGGGTGTGCTACATTGCCCTAGAGCTGAAAGGCACAACGTGCAGGCTTCTTTCCAAAGGGCGAGTTGGGCCCCACAGCATCTTGCTTCCAGCTCTTTGGGAAGCTAAGAAACAACTCGCTCTGCACAGTGCTCTTACAGCCTACCGGGAACATGTCTTCCAAATGCCTGTGAAACGCAGTTTCTTTGCAGGCCTGATGTGGCAGAAGTAGGACTTCTGCTCTGGGTGTGCTACATTGCCCTAGAGCTGAAAGGCACAACGTGCAGGCTTCTTTCCAAAGGGCGAGTTGGGCCCCACAGCATCTTGCTTCCAGCTCTTTGGGAAGCTAAGAAACAACTCGCTCTGCACAGTGCTCTTACAGCCTACCGTGAACATCTCTTCCAAAGGCCTGTGAAACGCAGTTTCTTTGCAGGCCTGATCTGGCTGAAGTAGGACTTCTGCTCTGGGTGTGCTACATTGCCCTAGAGCTGAAAGGCACAACGTGCAGGCTTCTTTCCAAAGGGCGAGTTGGGCACCACAGCATCTTGCTTCCAGCTCTTTGGGAAGCTAAGAAACAACTCGCTCTGCACAGTGCTCTTACAGCCTACCGGGAACATCTCTTCCAAAGGCCTGTGAAACGCAGTTTCTTTGCAGGCCTGATCTGGCTGAAGTAGGACTCTGGTCTGGGTGTGCTACATTGCCCTAGAGCTGAAAGGCACAACGTGCAGGCTTCTTTCCAAAGGGCGAGTTGGACCCCACAGCATCTTGCTTCCAGCTCTTTGGGAAGCTAAGAAACAACTCGCTCTGCACAGTGCTCTTACAGCCTACCGGGAACATCTCTTACAAAGGCCTGTGAAACGCAGTTTCTTTGCAGGCCTGATCTGGCTGAAGTAGGACTTCTGCTCTGGGTGTACTACATTGCCCTAGAGCTGAAAGGCACAACGTGCAGGCTTCTTTCCAAAGGGCGAGTTGGGCCCCACAGCATCTTGCTTCCAGCTCTTTGGGAAGCTAAGAAACAACTCGCTCTGCACAGTGCTCTTACAGCCTACTGGGAACATCTCTTCCAAAGGCCTGTGAAACGCAGTTTCTTTGCAATACATA
>NW_027228185.1:0-38515 GCF_037783145.1 Equus przewalskii
AGGCGAGTTGAGCAGGTGGTTCAAACGTGCTTGGCAGGTGCTTCCGGCGTCTCCGGCATGTGTTTCTGGCACATCTGACAGGTGGTTCCGGCATGCCCGAAAGGTGATTCCGGTCTGTCCGGTAGGTGGTTCCAGCCTGCACGGCATGTGGTTCTGGTACGTCTCAGAGGTGGTTGCGCATGCCCAACAGCTGATTCCGGACTGTCCGCAACATGGTTCTGGCACGTCCGAGAGGTGGTTCCGGCATGCCTGGCAGGTCATCCCAGAGAGTCCTCCAAGTGGTTCTGGCATAACACGCAGGTGATTTGGGCGTGTCTGGCAGGTTGTTCCGTTGTGCTTGGCAGGTGATTCAGGCTTTGCCGGCAGGTGGTTCCAGACTGTCCAAGACGTGTTTCCAGCTTCTCCGGCAGGTGGTTCTGGTACGTCTGAGAGGTGGTTCCGCCATGGCTGGCAGGTGATTCCTGACCGTCCCCCAGGTGGTTCTAGCATAGCCAGCAGTTGATATTGGCCTGTCCGGCAGGTGGTTCCAGCGAGTCGAACAGGTGGCTCCGGCGTGCTCGGCAGGTGGTTCCGGTCTGTCCGGTAGGTGTTTCCGGCGTGTCCGGCACGTGCTTCCGGCACGTCTGAGAGGTGGTTCCGGCATGCGCGACAGGTGAGTTCGGAGTGTCCGCCAGGTGGTTCTGGCGTACCCGGCAGGTGATTTTTGCGTGTCCGGCAGGTGTTTCTGGCGAGTCGAGCAGGTGGCTCCGGCATGCTCGGCAGGTGCTTCCGGCATCTTCGGCACTTGGTTCTGGTGTGTCTGAGAGCTGGTTCCGGCATGTCCGGCAGATGATTCCGGAGTGTCCGCCAAGTGGTTCTGGCATACCCGGCAGGTGATTTTGGCGTGTCAGGGAGGTGGTACCGGTGATTCGAGCAGGTGGCTCCGGCGTGCTCAGCAGGTGGTTCAGGCGGTTCTGGCAGGTGGTATCCGTCTGTTCGGGGTGTGGTTCCAGCATCTCATGAACACGTTTCTGGCACGTCTGAGATGTGGTTCCAGCCGGCCCGACAGGTGTTTCCGCAGTGTCCGCCAAGCGGTTCTGGCGTAGTTGGCAGGTGATTTTGGCATGACTGGCAGGTGGTTCCAGCAAGCCCGGCAGGTGATTCCAAAGTGTTCACCAACTGGTTGTGGCGTAGCCGGCAGGTGATTTTTGCGTGATCGGCAGGTGGTTCTGGCGAGTCGAGCAGGTGGTTCCGGCGTGCTCGGCTGGTGCTTCCGGGGTCATTGGCACGGGGTTCTGGCATGTCTGAGAGGTGGTTCCTGCATGCCCGGCAAGTGATTCCGGAGTGTTCGCCAAGTGGTTCTGGCATAGTCGGCAGGTGATTTTGCATGTCCAGCGGTCGTTCCGGCGGGTCGAGCCGGTGTTTCCGGCGTGTCCGGCAGGTGGTTCCGGTCTGTCCGGCAGGTGGTTCTGTGGTGTCCGGCACGAGGTTCAGTCTGAGAGGCTGTGCCGGCATGCCCCTCACGTGATTCCGGATGGTCCCCGAACTGGTGCTGGTGTAGCGGGCAGGTGATTTTGGCGTGTCCGGCAGGTGGTTCAGCCGAGTTGAGCAGGTGGTTGCGACGTGCTCGGCAGGTGCTTCCGGCGTCTCCGGCACGTGTTTCTGGCACATCTGACAGGTGGTTCCGGCATGCCCAAAAGTTGATACCGGTCTGTCCGGTAGGTGGTTCCGGCGTGCACGGCACGTGGTTCTGGTACGTGTCAGAGGTGGTTGCGTATGCCCAACAGGTGATTCCGGACTGTCCGCCACGTGCTTCTGGCACGTTTGAGAGGTGGTTCCAATATGCCCGGCAGGTTATTTCGGCGAGTCGTCCAAGTGGTTCTGGCGCAGCCCGCAGGTAATTTTGGCGTGTCAGGGAGGTGGTACCGGTGAGTCGAGCAGGTGGTTCCGGCGTGCTCAGCAGGTGGTTCAGGCGGTTCTGGCAGGTGGTATCCGTCTGTTCGGGGTGTGGTTCCAGCATCTCATGAACACGTTTCTGGCACGTCTGAGATGTGGTTCCAGCCGGCCCGACAGGTGTTTCCGCAGTGTCCGCCAAGCGGTTCTGGCGTAGTTGGCAGGTGATTTTGGCATGACTTGCATGTGGTTCCAGCAAGCCTGGCAGGTGATTCCAAAGTGTTCACCAACTGGTTGTGGCGTAGCCAGCAGGTGATTTTTGCGTGATCGGCAGGTGGCTCTTGCGAGTCGAGCAGGTGGTTCCGGCGTGCTCGGCTGGTGCTTCCGGGGTCATTGGCACGGGGTTCTGGCATGTCTGAGAGGTGGTTCCTGCATGCCCGGCAAGTGATTCCGGAGTGTTCGCCAAGTGGGTCTGGCATAGTCGGCAGATGATTTTGGCATGTCCGGCAGGTGGTTCAGGCGAGTTGAGCAGGTGGTTCCAACGTGCTCGGCAGGTGCTTCCGGCGTCTCCGGCACGTGTTTCTGGCACAGCCGACAGGTGGTTCCGGCATGCCCGAAAGGTGATTCCGGTCTGTCCGGTAGGTGGTTCCAGCCTGCACGGCATGGGGTTCTGGTACGTCTCAGAGGTGGTTGCGCATGCCCAACAGGTGATTCCGGACTGTCCGCCACATGGTTCTGGCACGTCTGAGAGGTGGTTCCGGCATGCCCGGCAGGTCATCCCAGAGAGTCCTCCAAGTGGTTCTGGCATAACACGCAGGTGATTTTGGCGTGTCTGGCAGGTTGTTCCGTTGTGCTTGGCAGGTGGTTCAGGCTTGGCCGGCTGGTGGTTCCAGACTGTCCAGGACGTGTTTCCAGCTTCTCCGGCAGGTGGTTCTGGTACGTCTGAGAGGTGGTTCCGCCATGGCTGGCAGGTGATTCCGGACCGTCCCCCAGGTGGTTCTGGCATAGCCAGCAGTTGATATTGGCCTGTCCGGCAGGTGGTTCCAGCGAGTCAAACAGGTGGCTCCGGCGTGCTCGGCAGGTGGTTCCGGTCTGTCCGGTAGGTGATTCCGGCGTGTCAGGCGCGTGCTTCCGGCACGTCTGAGAGGTGGTTCCGGCATGCGCGACAGGTGATTTCGGAGTGTCCGCCAGGTGGTTCTGGCGTACCCGGCAGGTGATTTTGGCGTGTCCGGCAGGTGTTTCTGGCGAGTCGAGCAGGTGGCTCCGGCATGCTCGGCAGGTGCTTCCGGCGTCTCCGGCACGTGGTTCTGGTGTGTCTGAGAGCTGGTTCCGGCATGTCCAGCAGATGATTCCAGAGTGTGCGCCAAGTGGTACTGGCATAGTTGGCAGGTGATTTTGGCATGACCGGCAGGTGGTTCCAGCAAGCCCGGCAGGTGATTTTGGAGTGTCCGCCAGGTTGTTCTGGCGTAGCCGGCAGGTGATTTTTGCGTGTCCGGCAGGTGGTTCTGGCGAGTCGAGCAGGTGGCTCCGGCGTGCTCGGCAGGTGAATCCGGGGTCATTGGCACGTGGTTCTGGCATATCTGAGACGTGGTTCCGGCATGCCCGGCAGGTGATTCTGGAGTGTTCGCCAAGTGTTTCCGGCGTAGCCGGCAGGTGATTTTGCATGTCCAGCGGTCGTTCCGGCGGGTCGAGCCGGTGGTTCCGGCGTGTCCGGCAGGTGGTTCCGGTCTGTCCGGCAGGTGGTTCTGTGGTGTCCGGCACGAGGTTCAGTCTGAGAGGCTGTGCCGGCATGCCCCTCACGTGATTCCGGCTTGTCCCCGAAGTGGTGCTGGTGTAGCGGGCAGGTGATTTTGGCGTGTCCGGCAGGTGGTTCAGGCGAGTTGAGCAGGTTGTTGCGACGTGCTCGGCAGGTGCTTCCGGCGTCTCCGGCACGTGTTTCTGGCACATCTGACTGGTGGTTCCGGCATGCCCAAGAGTTGATTCCGGTCTGTCCGGTAGGTGGTTCCGGCGTGCACGGCACGTGGTTCTGGTACGTGTCAGAGGTGGTTGCGTATGCCCAACAGGTGATTCCGGACTGTCCGCCACGTGCTTCTGGCACGTCTGAGAGGTGGTTCCGGGATGCGCGGCAGGTGATTCCGGAGTGTCTGCCAGGTGGTTCTTGCATACCCAGCAGGTGATTTTGGCGTGTCAGGCAGGTGTTTCTGGCGAGTCGAGCAGGTGGCTCCGGCATGCTCAGCAGGTGGTTCAGGCGGTTCTGTCAGGTGGTATCCGTCTGTTCGGGGTGTGGTTCCAGCATCTCATGAACACGTTTCTGGCACGTCTGAGATGTGGTTCCAGCCGGCCCGACAGGTGTTTCCGCAGTGTCCGCCAAGCGGTTCTGGCGTAGTTGGCAGGTGATTTTGAAATGACTGGCAGGTGGTTCCAGCAAGCCCGGCAGGTGATTCCAAAGTGTTCACCAACTGGTTGTGGCATTGCCGGCAGGTGATTTTTGCGTGATCGGCAGGTGGTTCTGGCGAGTCGAGCAGGTGGTTCCGGCGTGCTCGGCTGGTGCTTCCGGGGTCATTGGCACGGGGTTCTGGCATGTCTGAGAGGTGGTTCCTGCATGCCCGGCAAGTGATTCCGGAGTGTTCGCCAAGTGGTTCTGGCATAGTCGGCAGGTGATTTTGGCATGTCCGGCAGGTGGTTCAGGCGAGTTGAGCAGGTGGTTCCAACGTGCTTGGCAGGTGCTTCCGGCGTCTCCGGCACGTGTTTCTGGCACATCTGACAGGTGTTTTCCGGAATACCCGAAAGGTGATTCCGGTCTGTCCGGTAGGTGGTTCCAGCCTGCACGGCATGTGGTTCTGGTACGTCTCAGAGGTGGTTGCGCATGCCCAACAGGTGATTCCGGACTGTCCGCCACATGGTTCTGGCACGTCTGAGAGGTGGTTCCGGCATGCCCGGCAGGTCATCCCAGAGAGTCCTCCAAGTGGTTCTGGCATAACACGCAGGTGATTTTGGCTTGTCTGGCAGGTTGTTCCGTTGTGCTTGGCAGGTGGTTCAGGCTTGGCCGGCAGGTGGTTCCACACTGTCCAGGACGTGTTTCCAGCTTCTCCAGGAGGTGGTTCTGGTACGTCTGAGAGGTGGTTCCGCCATGGCTGGCAGGTGACTCCGGACCGTCCCCCAGGTGGTTCTGGCATAACCAGCAGTTGATATTGGCCTGTCCGGCAGGTGGTTCCAGCGAGTCGAACAGGTGGCTCCGGCGTGCTCGGCAGGTGGTTCCGGTCTGTCCGGTAGGTGATTCCGGCGTGTCCGGCACGTGCTTCCGGCACGTCTGAGAGGTGGTTCCGGCATGCGTGACAGGTGATTTCGGAGTGTCCGCCAGGTGGTTCTGGCGTAGCCGGCAGGTGATTATGGCGTGTCCGGCAGGTGTATCTGGCGAGTCGAGCAGGTGGCTCTGGCATGCTCGGCAGGTGCTTCCGGCGTCTCCGGCACGTGGTTCTGGTGTGTCTGAGAGCTGGTTCCGGCATGTCCGGCAGATGATACCGGAGTGTCCGCCAAGTGGTTCTGGCATACCTGGCTGGTGATTTGGGCATGTCTGGTAGGTGGTTCCGGAGAGTCGAGCAGGTGGCTCCGGCGTGCTCGGCAGGTTGTTGAGACGGGTCTGGCAGGTGTTTTCCGTCTGTTCGGGGTGTGGTTCCAGCATCTCATGCACATGGTTCTGGCACGTCTGAGATGTGGTTCCGGCCGGCCCGACAGGTGTTTCCACAGTGTCCGCCAAGAAGTACTGGCATAGTTGGCAGGTGATTTTGGCATGACCGGCAGGTGGTTCCAGCAAGCCCGGCAGGTTATTTCGGAGTGTCCGCCAGGTTGTTCTGGCGTAGCTGGCAGGTGATTTTTGCGTGTCAGGCAGGTGGTTCTGGCGAGTCGAGCAGGTGGTTCCGGCGTGCTCGGCAGGTGCTTCCGGGGTCATTGGCACGTGGTTCTGGCATATCTGAGAGGTGGTTCCGGCATGCCAGGCAGGCGATTCCGGAGTGTTCGCCAAGTGTTTCCGGCGTAGCCGGCAGGTGATTTTGCATGTCCAGCGGTCGTTCCGGCGGGTCGAGCCGGTGGTTCCGGCGTGTCCGGCAGGTGGTTCCGGTCTGTCCGGCAGGTGGTTCTGTGGTGTCCGGCACGAGGTTCAGTCTGAGAGGCTGTGCCGGCATGCCCCTCACGTGATTCCAGCTTGTCCCCGAAGTGGTGCTGGTTTAGCGGGCAGGTGATTTTGGCGTGTCCGGCAGGTGGTTCAGGCGAGTTGAGCAGGTGGTTGCGACGTGCTCGGCAGGGGCTTCCGGCGTCTCCGGCACGTGTTTCTGGCACATCTGACGGGTGGTTCCGGCATGCCCAAAAGTTGATTCCGGTCTGTCCGGTAGGTGGTTCCGGCGTGCACGGCACGTGGTTCTGGTACGTGTCAGAGGTGGTTGCGTATGCCCAACAGGTGATTCCGGACTGTCCGCCACGTGCTTCTGGCACGTCTGAGAGGTGGTTCCAACATGCCCGGCAGGTCATTTCGGAGAGTCGTCCAAGTGGTTCTGGCGTAGCCCGCAGGTGATTTTGGCGTGTCCGGCAGGTGGTTCCGCCGTGCTCGGCAGGTGGTTCAGGCATGGCCGTCACGTGGTTCCAGTCTGTCCAGGACGTGTTTCCAGCTTCTCCGGCAGGTGGTTCTGGTACGTCTGAAGAGGTGGTTCCGCCACGGCTGGCAGGTGATCCCGGACTGTCCCCCAGGTGGTTCTGGCATAGCCAGCAGTTGATATTGGCCTGTCCGGCAGGTGGTTCCAGCGAGTCGAACAGGTGGCTCCGGCGTTCTTGGCAGGTGGTTCCGGTCTGTCCGGTAGGTGTTTCCGGCGTGTCTGGCACGTGCTTCCGGCACGTCTGAGAGGTGGTTCCGGCATGCGCGGCAGGTGATTCCGTAGTGTCTGCCAGGTGGTTCTGGCATACCCAGCAGGTGATTTTGGTGTGTCAGGGAGGTGGTACCGGTGAGTCGAGCAGGTGGTTCCGGCGTGCTCAGCAGGTGGTTCAGGCGGTTCTGGCAGGTGGTATCCGTCTGTTCGGGGTGTGGTTCCAGCATCTCATGAACACGTTTCTGGCACGTCTGAGATGTGGTTCCAGCCGGCCCGACAGGTGTTTCCGCAGTGTCCGCCAAGCGGTTCTGGCGTAGTTGGCAGGTGATTTTGGCATGACCGGCAGGTGGTTCCAGCAAGCCTGGCAGGTGATTCCAAAGTGTTCACCAACTGGTTGTGGCGTAGCCAGCAGGTGATTTTTGCGTGATCGGCAGGTGGCTCTTGCGAGTCGAGCAGGTGGTTCCGGCGTGCTCGGCTGGTGCTTCCGGGGTCATTTTCACGGGGTTCTGGCATGTCTGAGAGTTGGTTCCTGCATGCCCGGCAGGTGATTCCGGAGTGTTCGCCAAGTGGTTCTGGCATAGTCGGCAGATGATTTTGGCATGTCCGGCAGGTGGTTCCGGCGAGTCGAGCAGGTGGCTCCGGCCTGCTCGGCAGGTTGTTCAGACGGGTCTGGCAGGTGTTTTCCGTCTTTTCGGGGTGTGGTTCCAGCATCTCATGCACATGGTTCTGGCACGTCTGAGATTTGGTTCCGGCCGTCCCGACAGGTGTTTCCACAGTGTCCGCCAAGTGGTACTGGCGTAGTTGGCAGCTGATTTTGGCATGACCGGCAGGTGGCTCCAGCAAGCCCGGCAGGTGATTTCGGAGTGTCCGCCAGGGGGTTCTGGGGTAGCCGGCAGGTGATTTTTGCGTGTCCGGCAGGTGGTTCTGGCGAGTCGAGCAGGTGCTTCCGGCGTGCTCGGCAGGTGCTTCCGGGGTCATTGGCACGTGGTTCTGGCATATCTGAGAGGTGGTTCCGGCATGCCCGGCAGGTGATTCCGGAGTGTTCGCCAAGTGTTTGCGGCGTAGCCGGCAGGTGATTTTGCATGTCCAGCTGTCGTTCTGGCGGGTCGAGCCAGTGGTTCCGGCGTGTCCGGCAGGTGGTTCCGGTCTGTCCGGCAGGTGTTTCTGTGGTGTCCGGCACGAGGTTCAGTCTGAGAGGCTGTGCCGGCATGCCCCTCACGTGATTCCGGATTGTCCCCGAAGTGGTGGTGGTGTAGCGGGCAGGTGATTTTGGCGTGTCCGGCAGGTGGTTGATGCGAGTTGAGCAGGTGGTTGCAACGTGCTCGGAAGGTGCTTCCGGCGTCTCCGGCACGTGTTTCTGGCACATCTGACAGGTGGTTCCGGCATGCCCGAAAGGTGATTCCGGTCTGTCCGGTAGGTGGTTCCAGCCGGCACGGCATGTGGTTCTGGTACGTCTGAGAGGTGGTTGCGCATGCCCAACAGGTGATTCCGGACTGTCCGCCACATGGTTCTGGCACGTCTGAGAGGTGGTTCCGGCATGCCCGGCAGGTCATCCCAGAGAGTCCTCCAAGTGGTTCTGGCATAACACGCAGGTGATTTTGGCGTGTCTGGCAGGTTGTTCCGTTGTGCTTGACAGGTGGTTCAGGCTTGGCCGGCAGGTGGTTCCAGACTGTCCAGGACGTGTTTCCAGCTTCTCCGGCAGGTGGTTCTGGTACGTCTGAGAGGTGGTTCCGCCATGGCTGGCAGGTGATTCCAGACCGTCCCCCAGGTGGTTCTGGCATAGCCAGCAGTTAATATTGGCCTGTCCGGCAGGTGGTTCCAGCGAGTCGAACAGGTGGCTCCGGCGTGCTCGGCAGGTGGTTCCGGTCTGTCCGGTAGGTGATTCCGGCGTGTCCGGCACGTGCTTCCGGCACGTCTGAGAGGTGGTTCCGGCATGCGCGACAGGTGGTTTCGGAGTGTCCGCCAGGTGGTTCTGGCGTACCCGGCAGGTGATTTTGGCGTGTCCGGCAGGTGTTTCTGGCGATTCGAGCAGGTGGCTCCGGCATGCTCGGCAGGTTCTTCCGGCGTCTCCGGCACGTGGTTCTGGTGTGTCTGAGAGCTGGTTCCGGCATGTCCGGCAGATGATTCCGGAGTGTCCGCCAAGTGGTTCTGGCATACCCGGCTGGTGATTTTGGCGTGTCAGGTAGGTGGTTCCGGCGAGTCGAGCAGGTGGCTCCGGCGTGCTCGGCAGCTTGTTCAGACGGGTCTGGCAGGTGTTTTCCGTCTGTTCGGGGTGTGGTTCCAGCATCTCATGCATATGGTTCTGGCACGTCTGAGATGTGGTTCCGGCATGCCCGGCAGGTCATCCCAGAGAGTCCTCCAAGTGGTTCTGGCATAACACGCAGGTGATTTTGGCGTGTCTGGCAGGTTGTTCCGTTGTGTTTGGCAGTTGGTTCAGGCTTGGCCGGCAGGTGGTTCCAGACTGTCCAGGACGTGTTTCCAGCTTCTCCGGCAGGTGGCTCGGGTACGTCTGAGAGGTGGTTCCGCCATGGCTGGCAGGTGATTCCGGACCATCCCCCAGGTGGTTCTGGCATAGCCAGCAGTTGATATTGGCCTGTCCGGCAGGTGGTAACAGCGAGTCGAACCGGTGGCTCCGGCGTGCTCGGCAGGTGGTTCTGGTCTGTCTGGTAGGTGATTCCGGCGTGTCCGGCACGTGCTTCCGGCACGTCTGAGAGGTGGTTCCGGCATGCGCGACAGGTGATTTCGGAGTGTCCGCCAGGTGGTTCTGGCGTACCCGGCAGGTGATTTTTGCGTGTCCGGCAGGTGGTTCTGGCGAGTCGAGCAGGTGGTTCCGGCGTGCTCGGCAGGTGGTTCCGGGGTCATTGGCACGTGGTTCTGGCATATCTGAGAGGTGGCTCCGGCATGCTCGGCAGGTGCTTCCGGCGTCTCCGGCACTTGGTTCTGGTGTGTCTGAGAGCTGGTTCTGGCATGTCCGGCAGATGATTCCGGAGTGTCCGCCAAGTGGTTCTGGCATACCCAGCAGGTGATTTTGGCGTGTCAGGGAGGTGGTACCGGTGAGTCGAGCAGGTGGTTCCGGCGTGCTCAGCAGGTGGTTCAGGCGGTTCTGGCAGGTGGTATCCGTCTGTTCGGGGTGTGGTTCCAGCATCTCATGAACACGTTTCTGGCACGTCTGAGATGTGGTTCCAGCCGGCCCGACAGGTGTTTCCGCAGTGTCCGCCAAGCGGTTCTGGCATAGTTGGCAGGCGATTTTGGCATGACCGGCAGGTGGTTCCAGCAAGCCTGGCAGGTGATTCCAAAGTGTTCACCAACTGGTTGTGGCGTAGCCGGCAAGTGATTTTTGCGTTATCGGCAGGTGGTTCTGGCGAGTCGAGCAGGTGGTTCCAGCGTGCTCGGCTGGTGCTTCCGGGGTCATTGGCAGGTGGTTCTGGCATGTCTGAGAGGTGGTTCCTGCATGCCCGGCAATTCATTCCGGACTGTCCGCCACGTCCTTCCGGCACGTCTGAGAGTTGGTTCCGGCATGTGCGGCAGGTGATTCCGTAGTGTCCGCCAGGTGGTTCTGGCCTACCCGGCAGGTGATTTTGGCGTGTCCGGCAGGTGTTTCTGGCGAGTCGAGCAGGTGGCTCCGGCATGCTCGGCAGGTGCTCCTGGCGTCTCTGGCACGTGGTTCTGGTGTGTCTGAGAGCTGCTTCCGGCATGTCCGGCAGATGATTCCGGGGTGTCCGCCAAGTGGTTCTGGCATACCCAGCAGGTGATTTTGGCCTGTCAGGGAGGTGGTACCGGTGAGTCGAGCAGGTGGCTCCGGCGTGCTCAGCAGGTGGTTCAGGCGGTTCTGGCAGGTGTTTTCCGTCTGTTCGGGGTGTGGTTCCAGCATCTCATGCACATGGTTCTGGCACGTCTGAGATGTGGTTCCGGCCTGCCCGACAGGTGTTTCCACAGTGTCCGCCAAGTGGTACTGGCGTAGTTGGCAGGTGATTTTGGCATGACTGGCAGGTGGTTCCAGCAAGCCCGGCAGGTGATTCCGAAGTGTTCCCCAACTGGTTGTGGCGTAGCCGGCAGGTGATTTTTACGTGTCCGGCAGGTGGTTCTGGCGAGTCGAGCAGGTGGTTCCGGCGTGCTCGGCAGGTGCTTCCGGGGTCATTGGCACGTGGTTCTGGCATATCTGAGAGGTGGTTCCGGCATGCCCGGCAGGTGATTCCGGAGTGTTCGCCAAGTGTTTCCGGCGTAGCCGGCAGGTGATTTTGCATGTCCAGCGGTCGTTCCGGCGGGTCGAGCCGGTGGTTCCGGCGTGTCCGGGAGGTGGTTCCGGTCTGTCCGGCAGGTGGTTCTGTGGTGTCCGGCACGAGGTTCAGTCTGAGAGGCTGTGCCGGCATGCCCCTCACCGGATTCGGGGTTGTCCCCGAGTCGGTGCTGGTGTAGCGGGAAGGTGATTTTGGCGTGTCCGGCAGGTGGTTCAGGCGAGTCGAGCCGGTGGTTCCGTCGTGCTCGGCTGGTGCTTCCGGGGTCATTGGCACGGGGTTCTGGCATGTCTGAGAGGTGGTTCCTGCATGCCCGGCAAGTGATTCCGGAGTGTTCGCCAAGTGGTTCTGGCATAGTCGGCAGGTGACTTTGACATGTCCGGCAGGTGGTTCAGGCGGGTTGAGCAGGTGGTTCCAACGTGCTTGGCAGGTGCTTCCGGCGTCTCCGGCAAGTGTTTCTGGCACATCTGACTGGTGGTTCCGGCATGCCCGAAAGGTGATTCCGGTCTGTCCGGTAGGTGGTTCCAGCCTGCACGGCATGTGGTTCTGGTACGTCTGAGAGGTGGTTGCGCATGCCCAACAGGTGATTCCGGACTGTCCGCCACATGGTTCTGGCACGTCTGAGAGGTGGTTCCGGCATGCCCGGCAGGTCATCCCAGAGAGTCCTCCAAGTGGTTCTGGCATGACACGCAGGTGATTTTGGCGTGTCTGGCAGGTTGTTCCGTTGTGCTTGGCAGGTGGTACAGGCTTGGCCGGCAGGTGGTTCCAGACTGTCCAGGACGTGTTTCCAGCTTCTCCGGCAGGTGGTTCTGGTACGTCTGAGAGGTGGTTCCGCCATGGCTGGCAGGTGATTCCGGACCGTCCCGCAGGTGGTTCTGGCATAACCAGCAGTTGATATTGGCCTGTCCGGCAGGTGGTTCCAGCGAGTCGAACAGGTGGCTCCGGCGTGCTCGGCAGGTGGTTCCGGTCTGTGCGGTAGGTTATTCCGGCGTGTCCGGCACGTGCTTCCGACACGTCTGAGAGGTGGTTCCGGCATGCGCGACAGGTGATTTCGGAGTGTCCGCCAGGTGGTTCTGGCGTACCCGGCAGGTGATTTTGGTGTGTCCGGAAGGTGTTTCTGGCGAGTTGAGCAGGTGGCTCCGGCATGCTCGGCAGGTGCTTCCGGCGTCTCCGGCACGTGGTTCTGGTGTGTCTGAGAGCTGGTTCCGGCATGTCCGGCAGATGATTCCGGAGTGTCCGCCAAGTGGTTCTGGCATACCCGGCTGGTGATTTGGGCCTGTCAGGTAGGTGGTTACGGCGAGTAGAGCAGGTGGCTACGGCGTGCTCGGCAGGTGGTTCAGGCGGTTCTGGCAGGTGTTATCCGTCTGTTCGGGGTGTGGTTCCAGCATCTCATGAACACGTTACTGGCACGTCTGAGACGTGGTTCCGGCCGGCCCGACAGGTGTTTCCACAGTGTCCGCCAAGTGGTACTGGCGTAGTGGGCAGGTGATTTTGGCATGACCGGCAGGTGGTTCCAGCAAGCCCGGCAGGTGATTCCGAAGTGTTCCCCAACTGGTTGTTGCGTAGCCGGCAGGTGATTTTTGCTTGTCCGGCAGGTGGTTCTGGCGAGTCGAGCAGGTGGTTGCGGCGTGCTCGGCAGGTGCTTCCGGTGTCATTGGCACGTGGTTCTGGCATATCTGAGAGGTGGTTCCGGCATGCCCGGCAGGTGATTCCGGAGTGTTCGCCAAGTGTTTCCGGCGTAGCCGGCAGGTGATTTTGCATGTCCAGCGGTCGCTCCGGCGGGTCGAGCCGGTGGTTCCGGCGTGTCCGGCAGGTGGTTCCGGTCTGTCCGGCAGGTGGTTCTGTGGTGTCCGGCACGAGGTTCAGTCTGAGAGGCTGTGCCGGCATGCCCTTCACGTGATTCCGGCTTGTCCCCGAAGTGGTGCTGGTGTAGCGGGCAGGTGATTTTGTCGTGTCCGGCAGGTGGTTCAGGCGAGTTGAGCAGGTGGTTGCGACGTGCCCGGCAGGTGCTTCCGGCGTCTCCGGCACGTGTTTCTGGCACATCAGACTGGTGGTTCCGGCATGCCCAAAACTTGATTCCGGTCTGTCCGGTAGGTGGTTCCGGCGTGCACGGCACGTGGTTCTGGTACGTCTCAGAGGTGGTTGCGTATGCCCAACAGGTGATTCCGGACTGTCCCACACGTGCTTCTGGCACGTCTGAGAGGTGGTTCCAACATGCCCGGCAGGTCATTTCGGAGAGTCGTCCAAGTGGTTCTGGCGTAGCCCGCAGGTGATTTTGGCGTGTCCGGCAGGTGGTTCCGCCGTGCTCGGCAGGTGGTTCAGGCATGGCCGTCACGTGGTTCCAGTCTGTCCAGGACGTGTTTCCAGCTTCTCCGGCAGGTGGTTCTGGTACGTCTGAGAGGTGGTTCCGCCATGGCTGGCAGGTGATCCCGGACTGTCCCCCAGGTGGTTCTGGCATAGCCAACAGTTGATATTGGCCTGTCCGGCAGGTGGTTCCAGCGAGTCGAACAGGTGGCTCCGGCGTGCTCGGCTGGTGCTTCCGGGGTCATTGGCACGGGGTTCTGGCATGTCTGAGAGGTGGTTCCTGCATGCCCGGCAAGTGATTCCGGAGTGTTCGCCAAGTGGGTCTGGCATAGTCGGCAGATGATTTTGGCATGTCCGGCAGGTGGTTCAGGCGAGTTGAGCAGGTGGTTCCAACGTGCTCGGCAGGTGCTTCCGGCGTCTCCGGCACGTGTTTCTGGCAAAGCCGACAGGTGGTTCCGGCATGCCCGAAAGGTGATTCCGGTCTGTCCGGTAGGTGGTTCCAGCCTGCACGGCATGTGGTTCTGGTACGTCTCAGAGGTGGTTGCGCATGCCCAACAGGTGATTCCGGACTGTCCGCCACATGGTTCTGGCACGTCTGAGAGGTGGTTCCGGCATGCCCGGCAGGTCATCCCAGAGAGTCCTCCAAGTGGTTCTGGCATAACACGCAGGTGATTTTGGCGTGTCTGGCAGGTTGTTCCGTTGTGCTTGGCAGGTGGTTCAGGCTTGGCCGGCAGGTGGTTCCAGACTGTCCAGGACGTGTTTCCAGCTTCTCCGGCAGGTGGTTCTGGTACGTCTGAGAGGTGGTTCCACCATGGCTGGCAGGTGATTCCGGACCGTCCCCCAGGTGGTTCTGGCATAGCCAGCAGTTGATATTGGCCTGTGCGGCAGGTGGTTCCAGCGAGTCGAACAGGTGGCTCCGGCGTGCTCGGCAGGTGGTTCCGGTCTGTCCGGTAGGTGATTCCGGCGTGTCAGGCACGTGCTTCCGGCACGTCTGAGAGGTGGTTCCGGCATGCGCGACAGGTGATTTCGGAGTGTCCGCCAGGTGGTTCTGGCGTACCCGGCAGGTGATTTTGGCGTGTCCGGCAGGTGTTTCTGGCGAGTCGAGCAGGTGGCTCCGGCATGCTCGGCAGGTGCTTCCGGCGTCTCCGGCACGTGGTTCTGGTGTGTCTGAGAGCTGGTTCCGGCATGTCCAGCAGATGATTCCAGACTGTCCGCCAAGTAGTACTGGCGTAGTTGGCAGGTGATTTTGGCATGACCGGCAGGTGGTTCCAGCAAGCCCGGCAGGTGATTTTGGAGTGTCCGCCAGGTTGTTCTGGCGTAGCCGGCAGGTGATTTTTGCGTGTCCGGCAGGTGGTTCTGGCGAGTCGAGCAGGTGGTTCCGGCGTGCTCGGCAGGTGAATCCGGGGTCATTGGCACGTGGTTCTGGCATATCTGAGAGTTGGGTCCGGCATGCCCGGCAAATGATTCCGGAGTGTTCGCCAAGTGTTTCCGGCATAGCCGGCAGGTGATTTTGCATGTCCAGCGGTCGTTCCGGCGGGTCGAGCCGGTGGTTCCGGCGTGTCCGGCAGGTGGTTCCGGTCTGTCCGGCAGGTGGTTCTGTGGTGTCCGGCACGAGGTTCAGTCTGAGAGGCTGTGCCGGCATGCCCCTCACGTGATTCCGGCTTGTCCCCGAAGTGGTGCTGGCGTAGCCGGCAGGTGATTATGGCGTGTCCGGCAGGTGTATCTGGCGAGTCGAGCAGGTGGCTCTGGCATGCTCGGCAGGTGCTTCCGGCGTCTCCGGCACGTGGTTCTGGCGTGTCTGAGAGCTGGTTCCGGCATGTCCGGCAGATGATTCCGGAGTGTCCGCCAAGTGGTTCTGGCATACCTGGCTGGTGATTTGGGCATGTCTGGTAGGTGGTTCCGGCGAGTCGAGCAGGTGGCTCCGGCGTGCTCGGCAGGTTGTTGAGACGGGTCTGGCACGTGTTTTCCGTCTGTTCGGGGTGTGGTTCCAGCATCTCATGCACATGGTTCTGGCACGTCTGAGATGTGGTTCCGGCCGGCCCGACAGGTGTTTCCACAGTGTCCGCCAAGTGGTACTGGCATAGTTGGCAGGTGATTTTGGCATGACCGGCAGGTGGTTCCAGCAAGCCCGGCAGGTGATTTCGGAGTGTCCGCCAGGTTGTTCTGGCGTAGCTGGCAGGTGATTTTTGCGTGTCAGGCAGGTGGTTCTGGCGAGTCGAGCAGGTGGTTCCGGCGTGCTCGGCAGGTGCTTCCGGGGTCATTGGCACGTGGTTCTGGCATATCTGAGAGGTGGTTCCGGCATGCCAGGCAGGCGATTCCGGAGTGTTCGCCAAGTGTTTGCGGCGTAGCCGGCAGGTGATTTTGCATGTCCAGCGGTCGTTCCGGCGGGTCGAGCCGGTGGTTCCGGCGTGTCCGGCAGGTGGTTCCGGTCTGTCCGGCAGGTGGTTCTGTGGTGTCCGGCACGAGGTTCAGTCTGAGAGGCTGTGCCGGCATGCCCCTCACGTGATTCCGGCTTGTCCCCGAAGTGGTGCTGGTTTAGCGGGCAGGTGATTTTGGCGTGTCCGGCAGGTGGTTCAGGCGAGTTGAGCAGGTGGTTGCGACGTGCTCGGCAGGGGCTTCCGGCGTCTCCGGCACGTGTTTCTGGCACATCTGACTGGTGGTTCCGGCATGCCCAAAAGTTGATTCCGGTCTGTCCGGTAGGTGGTTCCGGCGTGCACGGCACGTGGTTCTGGTACGTCTCAGAGGTGGTTGCGTATGCCCAACAGGTGATTCCGGACTGTCCGCCACGTGCTTCTGGCACGTCTGAGAGGTGGTTCCAACATGCCCGGCAGGTCATTTCGGAGAGTCGTCCAAGTGGTTCTGGCGTAGCCCGCAGGTGATTTTGGCGTGTCCGGCAGGTGGTTCCGCCGTGCTCGGCAGGTGGTTCAGGCATGGCCGTCACGTGGTTCCAGTCTTTCCAGGACGTGTTTCCAGCTTCTCCGGCAGGTGGTTCTGGTACGTCTGAAGAGGTGGTTGCGCCAGGGCTGGCAGGCGATTCCGGACCGTCCCCCAGGTGGTTCTGGCATAGCCAGCAGTTGATATTGGCCTGTCCGGCAGGTGGTTCCAGCGAGTCGAACAGGTGGCTCCGGCGTGCTCGGCAGGTGGTTCCGGTCTGTCCGGTAGGTGATTCCGGCGTGTTCGGCACGTGCTTCCGGCACGTCTGAGAGGTGGTTCCGGCATGCGCGACAGGTGATTTCGGAGTGTCCGCATGGTGGTTCTGGCGTACCCGGCAGGTGATTTTGGCGTGTCCGGCAGGTGTTTCTGGCGAGTCTAGCAGGTGGCTGCGGCATGCTCGGCAGGTGCTTCCGGCGTCTCCGGCACGTGGTTCTGGTGTGTCTGAGAGCTGGTTCCGGCATGTCCGGCAGATGATTCCGGAGTGTCCGCCAAGTGGTTCTGGCATACCCGGCTGGTGGTTTGGGCATGTCAGGTAGGTGGTTCCAGCGAGTCGAGCAGGTGGATCCGGCCTGCTCGGCAGGTTGTTCAGACGGGTCTGGCAGGTGTTTTCCGTCTGTTCGGGGTGTGGTTCCAGCATCTCATGCACATGGTTCTGGCACGTCTGAGATTTGGTTCCGGCCGGCCCGACAGGTGTTTCCACAGTGTCCGCCAAGTGGTACTGGCGTAGTTGGCAGCTGATTTTGGCATGACCGGCGGGTGGTTCCAGCAAGCCCGGCAGGTGATTTCGGAGTGTCCGCCAGGTGGTTCTGGGGTAGCCGGCAGGTGATTTTTGCGTGTCCGGCAGGTGGTTCTGGCGAGTCGAGCAGGTGCTTCCGGCGTGCTCGGCAGGTGCTTCCGGGGTCATTGGCACGTGGTTCTGGCATATCTGAGAGGTGGTTCCGGCATGCCCGGCAGGTGATTCCGGAGTGTTCGCCAAGTGTTTGCGGCGTAGCCGGCAGGTGATTTTGCATGTCCAGCTGTCGTTCTGGCGGGTCGAGCCAGTGGTTCCGGCGTGTCCGGCAGGTGGTTCCGGTCTGTCCGGCAGGTGTTTCTGTGGTGTCCGGCACGAGGTTCAGTCTGAGAGGCTGTGCCGGCATGCCCCTCACGTGATTCCGGATTGTCCCCGAAGTGGTGGTGGTGTAGCGGGCAGGTGATTTTGGCGTGTCCGGCAGGTGGTTGATGCGACTTGAGCAGGTGGTTGCAACGTGCTCGGAAGGTGCTTCCGGCGTCTCCGGCACGTGTTTCTGGCACATCTGACAGGTGGTTCCGGCATGCCCGAAAGGTGATTCCGGGCTGTCCGGTAGGTGGTTCCAGCCTGCACGGCATGTGGTTCTGGTACGTCTCAGAGGTGGTTGCGCATGCCCAACAGGTGATTCCGGACTGTCCGCCACGTGCTTCTGGCACGTCTGAGAGGTGGTTCCAACATGCCCGGCAGGTCATTTCGCAGAGTCGTCCAAGTGGTTCTGGCGTAGCCCGCAGGTGATTTTGGCGTGTCCGGCAGGTGGTTCCGCCGTGCTCGGCAGGTGGTTCAGGCATGGCCGTCACGTGGTTCCAGTCTTTCCAGGACGTGTTTCCAGCTTCTCCGGCAGGTGGTTCTGGTACGTCTGAGAGGTGGTTCCGCCATGGCTGGCAGGTGATCCCGGGCTGTCCCCCAGGTGGTTCTGGCATAGCCAGCAGTTGATATTGGCCTGTCCGGCAGGTGGTTCCAGCGAGTCGAACAGGTGGCTCCGGCGTTCTTGGCAGGTGGTTCCGCTCTGTCCGGTAGGTGTTTCCGGCGTGTCTGGCACGTGCTTCCGCCTCGTCTGAGAGGTGGTTCCGGCATGCGCGGCAGGTGATTCCGGAGTGTCCGCCAGGTGGTTCTGGCGTTCCCGGCAGGTGATTTTGGCGTGTCCGGCAGGTGTTCCTGGCGAGTCGAGCAGGTTGCTCCGGCATGCTCGGCAGGTGCTTCCGGCGTCTCCGGCACGTGGTTCTGGTGTGTCTGAGAGCTGGTTCCGGCATGTCCGGCAGATGATTCCGGAGTGTCCGCCAAGTGGTTCTTGCATACCCAGCAGGTGATTTTGGTGTGTCAGTGAGGTGGCACCGGTGAGTCGAGCAGGTGGTTCCGGCGTGCTCAGCAGGTGGTTCAGGCCGTTCTGGAAGGTGGTATCCGTCTGTTCGGGGTGTGGTTCCAGCATCTCATGAACACGTTTCTGGCACGTCTGAGATGTGGTTCCAGCCGGACCGACAGGTGTTTCCGCAGTGTCCGCCAAGCGGTTCTGGCGTAGTTGGCAGGTGATTTTGGCATGACTGGCAGGTGGTTCCAGCAAGCCTGGCAGGTGATTCCAAAGTGTTCACCAACTGGTTGTGGCGTAGCCGGCAGGTGATTTTTGCGTGATCGGCAGGTGGTTCTGGCGAGTCGAGCAGGTGGTTCCGGCGTGCTCGGCTGGTGCTTCCGGGGTCATTGGCACGGGGTTCTGGCATGTCTGAGAGGTGGTTCCTGCATGCCCGGCAAGTGATTCCGGAGTGTTCGCCAAGTGGTTCTGGCATAGTCGGCAGGTGATTTTGGCATGTCCGGCAGGTGGTTCAGGCGAGTTGAGCAGGTGGTTCCAACGTGCTTGGCAGGTGCTTCCGGCGTGTCCGGCACGTGTTTCTGGCACATCTGACAGGTGGTTCCGGCATGCCCGAAAGGTGATTCCGGTCTGTCCGGTAGGTGATTCCAGCCTGCACGGCATGTGGTTCTGGTACGTCTCAGAGGTGGTTGCGCATGCCCAACAGGTGATTCCGGACTGTCCCCCACGTGCTTCTGGCACGTCTGAGAGGTGGTTCCAACATGCCCGGCAGGAAATTTCGGAGAGTCGTCCAAGTGGTTCTGGCGTATCACACAGGTGATTTTGGAGTGTCCGGCAGGTGGTTCCGCCGTGCTCGGCAGGTGGTTCAGGCATGGCCGTCACGTGGTTCCAGTCTGTCCAGGACGTGTTTCCAGCTTCTCCGGCAGGAGGTTCTGGTACATCTGAGAGGTGGTTCCGCCATGGCTGGCAGGTGATTCCGGACCGTCCCCCAGGTGGTTCTGGCATAGCCAGCAGTTAATATTGGCCTGTCCGGCAGGTGGTTCCAGCGAGTCGAACAGGTGGCTCCGGCGTGCTCGGCAGGTGGTTCCGGTCTGTCCGGTAGGTGATTCCGGCGTGTCCGGCACGTGCTTCCGGCACGTCTGAGAGGTGGTTCCGGCATGCGCGACAGGTGATTTCGGAGTGTCCGCCAGGTGGTTCTGGCGTACCCGGCAGGTGATTTTGGCGCGTCCGGCAGGTGTTTCTGGCGAGTCGAGCAGGTGGCTCCGGCGTGCTCGGCAGGTTGTTCAGACGGGTCTGGCAGGTGTTTTCCGTCTGTTCGGTGTGTGGTTCCAGCATCTCATGCACATGGTTCTGGCACGTCTGAGATGTGGTTCCGGCCGGCCCGACAGGTGTTTCCACAGTGTCCGCCAAGTGGTACTGGCGTAGTTGGCAGGTGATTTTGGCATGACCGTCAGGTGGTTCCAGCAAGCCTGGCAGGTGATTCCGAAGTGTTCCCCAACTGGTTGTGGCCTAGCCGGCAGGTGATTTTTGCGTGATCGGCAGGTGGTTCTGGCGAGTCGAGCAGGTGGTTCCGGCGTGCTCGGATGGTGCTTCCGGGGTCATTGGCACGTGGTTCTGGCATGTCTGAGAGGTGGTTCCTGCATGCCCGGCAAGTGATTCCGGAGTGTTCGCCAAGTGGTTCTGGCATAGTCGGCAGGTGATTTTGGCATGTCCGTCAGGTGGTTCAGGCGAGTTGAGCATGTGGTTCCAACGTGCTTGGAAGGTGCTTCCTGCGTCTCCGGCACGTGTTTCTGGCACATCTGACAGGTGGTTCCGGCATGCCCGAAAGGTGACTCCGGTCTGTCCGGTAGGTGGTTCCAGCCTGCACGGCATGTGGTTCTGGTACGTCTCAGAGGTGGTTGCGCATGCCCAACAGGTGATTCCGGACTGTCCGCCACATGGTTCTGGCACGTCTGAGAGGTGGTTCCGGCATGCCCGGCAGGTCATCCCAGAGAGTCCTCCAAGTGGTTCTGGCATAACACGCAGGAGATTTTGGCGTGTCTGGCAGGTTGTTCCGTTGTGATTGGCAGGTGGTTCAGGCTTGGCCGGCAGGTGGTTCCAGACTGTCCAGGACCTGTTTCCAGCTTCTCCGGCAGGTGGTGCTGGTACGTCTGAGAGGTGGTTCCGCCATGGCTGGCAGGCGATTCCGGACCGTCCCCCAGGTGGTTGTGGCATAGCCAGCAGTTAATATTGGCCTGTCCGGCAGGTGGTTCCAGCGAGTCGAACAGGTGGCTCCGGCGTGCTCGGCAGGTGGTCCGGTCTGTCCGGTAGGTGATTCTGGCGTGTCCGGCACGTGCTTCCGGCACGTCTGAGAGGTGGCTCCGGCATGCGCGACAGGTGATTTCGGAGTGTCCGCCAGGTGGTTCTGGCGTACCCGGCAGGTGATTTTGGCGTGTCCGGCAGGTGTTTCTGGCGAGTCGAGCAGGTGGCTCCGGCATGCTCGGCAGGTGCTTCCGGCGTCTCCGGCACGTGTTTCTGGTGTGTCTGAGAGCTGGTTCCGGCATGTCCGGCAGATGATTCCGGAGTGTCCGCCAAGTGGTTCTGGCATACCCGGCTGGTGATTTGGGCATGTCAGGTAGGTGGTTCCGGCGAGTCGAGCAGGTGGCTCCGGTGTGCTCGGCAGGTTGTTCAGACGGGTCTGGCAGGTGTTTTCCGTCTGTTCGGGGTGTGGTTCCAGCATCTCATGCACATGGTTCTGGCACGTCTGAGATGTGGTTCCGGCCGGCCCGACAGGTGTTTCCACAGTGTCCGCCAAGTGGTACTGGCGTAGTTGGCAGGTGATTTTGGCATGACCGGCAGGTGGTTCCAGCAAGCCTGGCAGGTGATTCCGAAGTGTTCCCCAACTGGTTCAGGCGTAGCCGGCAGGTGATTTTTGCGTGTCCGGCAGGTGGTTCTGGCGAGTCGAGCAGGTGGTTCCGGCGTGCTCGGCAGGTGCTTCCGGGGTCATTGGCACGTGGTTCTGGCATATCTGAGAGGTGGCACCGGCATGCCCGGCAGGTGATTCCGGAGTGTTCGCCAAGTCTTTGCGGCGTAGCCGGCAGGTGATTTTGCATGTCCAGCGGTCGTTCCGGCGGGTCGAGCCAGTGGTTCCGGCGTGTCCGGCAGGTGGTTCCGGTCTGTCCGGCAGGTGGTTCTGTGGTGTCCGGCACGAGGTTCAGTCTGAGAGGCTGTGCCGGCATGCCCCTCACGTGATTCCGGATTGTCCCCGAAGTGGTGCTGGTGTAGCGGGCAGGTGATTTTGGCGTGTCCGGCAGGTGGTTGATGCGAGTTGAGCAGGTGGTTGCAACGTGCTCGGAAGGTGCTTCCGGCGTCTCCGGCACGTGTTTCTGGCACATCTGACAGGTGGTTCCGGCATGCCCGAAAGGTGATTCCGGTCTGTCCGGTAGGTGGTTCCAGCCTGCACGGCATGTGGTTCTGGTACGTCTCAGAGGTGGTTGCGCATGCCCAACAGGTGATTCCGGACTGTCCGCCACGTGCTTCTGGCACGTCTGAGAGGTGCTTCCAACATGCCCGGCAGGTCATTTCGGAGAGTCGTCCAAGTGGTTCTGGCGTAGCCCGCAGGTGATTTTGGCGTGTCCGGCAGGTGGTTCCGCCGTGATCGGCAGGTGGTTCAGGCATGGCCGTCACGTGGTTCCAGTCTTTCCAGGACGTGTTTCCAGCTTCTCCGGCAGGTGGCTCTGGTACGTCTGAGAGGTGGTTCCGCCATGGCTGGCAGGTGATCCCGAGCTGTCCCCCAGGTGGTTCTGGCATAGCCAGCAGTTGATATTGGCCTCTCTGGCAAGTGGTTCCAGCGAGTCGAACAGGTGGCTCTGGCGTTCTTGGCAGGTGGTTCCGGTCTGTCCGGTAGGTGTTTCCGGCGTTTCTGGCACGTGCTTCCGGCACGTCTGGGAGGTGGTTCCGGCATGCGCGACAGGTGATTTCGGAGTGTCCGCCAGGTGGTTCTGGCGTTCCCGGTAGGTGATTTTGTCGTGTCCGGCAGGTGTTCCTGGCGAGTCGAGCAGGTGGCTCCGGCATGCTCGGCAGGTGCTTCCGACGTCTCTGGCACGTGGTTCTTGTGTGTCTGAGAGCTGGTTCCGGCATGTCCGGCAGATGATTCCGGAGTGTCCGCCAAGTGGTTCTGGCATACCCAGCAGGTGATTTTGGTGTGTCAGGGAGGTGGTACCGGTGAGTCGAGCAGGTGGTTCCGGCGTGCTCAGCAGGTGGTTCAGGCGGTTCTGGCAGGTGGTATCCGTCTGTTCGGGGTGTGGTTCCAGCATCTCATGAACACGTTTCTGGCACGTCTGAGATGTGGTTCCAGCCGGCCCGACAGGTGTTTCCGCAGTGTCCGCCAAGCGGTTCTGGCATAGTTGGCAGGTGATTTTGGCATGACTGGCAGGTGGTTCCAGCAAGCCCGGCAGGTGATTCCAAAGTATTCACCAACTGGTTGTGGCGTAGCCGGCAGGTGATTTTTGCGTGATCGGCAGGTGGTTCTGGCGAGTCGAGCAGGTGGTTCCGGCGTGCTCGGCTGGTGCTTCCGGGGTCATTGGCACGGGGTTCTGGCTTGTCTGAGAGGTGGTTCCTGCATGCCCGGCAAGTGATTCCGGAGTGTTCGCCAAGTGGTTCTGGCATAGTCGGCAGGTGATTTTGGCATGTCCGGCAGGTGGTTCAGGCGAGTTGAGCAGGTGGTTCCAACGTGCTTGGCAGGTGCTTCCGGCGTCTCCGGCACGTGTTTCTGGCAGATCTGACAGGTGGTTCCGGCATGCCCGAAAGGTGATTCCGGTCTGTCCGGTAGGTGGTTCCAGCCTGCACGGCATGTGGTTCTGGTACGTCTCAGAGGTGGTTGCGCATGCCCAACAGGTGATTCCGGACTGTCCGCCACATGGTTCTGGCACGTCTGAGAGGTGGTTCCGGCATGCCCTGCAGGTCATCCCAGAGAGTCCTCCAAGTGGTTCTGGCATAACACGCAGGTGATTTTGGCATGTCTGGCAGGTTGTTCCGTTGTGCTTGGCAGGTGGTTCAGGCTTGGCCGGCAGGCGGTTCCAGACTGTCCAGGACGTGTTTCCAGCTTCTCCGGCAGGTGGTTCTGGTACGTCTGAGAGGTGGTTCCGCCATGGCTGGCAGGTGATTCCGGACCGTCCCCCAGGTGGTTCTGGCATAGCCAGCAGTTGATATTGGCCTGTCCGGCAGGTGGTTCCAGCGAGTCGAACAGGTGGCTCCGGCGTGCTCGGCAGGTGGTTCCGGTCTGTCCGGTAGGTGATTCCGGCGTGTCCGGCACGTGCTTCCGGCACGTCTGAGAGGTGGTTCCGGCATGCGCGACAGGTGATTTCGGAGTGTCCGCCAGGTGGTTCTGGAGTAGCCGGCAGGTGATTTTGGCGTGTCCGGCAGGTGTTTCTGGCGAGTCGAGCAGGTGGCTCCGGCGTGCTCGGCAGGTTGTTCAGACGGGTCTGGCAGGTGTTTTCCGTCTGTTCGGGGCGTGGTTACAGCATCTCATGCACATGGTTCTGGCACGTCTGAGATGTGGTTCCGGCCGGCCCGACAGGTGTTTCCACAGTGTCCGCCAAGTGGTACTGGCGTAGTTGGCAGGTGATTTTGGCATGACCGGCAGGTGGTTCCAGCAAGCCTGGCAGGTGATTCCGAAGTGTTCCCCAACTGGTTGTGGCCTAGCCGGCAGGTGATTTTTGCGTGATCGGCAGGTGGTTCTGGCGAGTCGAGCAGGTGGTTCCGGCGTCCTCGGCTGGTGATTCCGGGGTCATTGGCACGGGGTTCTGGCATGTCTGAGAGGTGGTTCCTGCATGCCCGGCAAGTGATTCCGGAGTGTTCACCAATTGGTCTGGCATAGTCGGCAGGTGATTTTGGCATGTCCGGCAGGTGGTTCAGGCGAGTTGAGCAGGTGGTTCCAACGTGCTTGGAAGGTGCTTCCGGCGTCTCCAGCACGTGTTTCTGGCACATCTGACAGGTGGTTCCGGCATGCCCGAAAGGTGACTCCGGTCTGTCCGGTAGGTGGTTCCAGCCTGCACTGCATGTGGTTCTGGTACGTCTCAGAGGTGGTTGCGCATGCCCAACAGGTGATTCCGGACTGTCCGCCACATGGTTCTGGCACGTCTGAGAGGTGGTTCCGGCATGCCCGGCAGGTCATCCCAGAGAGTCCTCCAAGTGGTTCTGGCATAACACGCAGGAGATTTTGGCGTGTCTGGCAGGTTGTTCCGTTGTGCTTGGCAGGTGGTTCAGGCTTGGCCGGCAGGTGGTTCCAGACTGTCCAGGACCTGTTTCCAGCTTCTCCGGCAGGTGGTTCTGGTACGTCTGAGAGGTGGTTCCGCCATGGCTGGCAGGTGATTCCGGACTGTCCCCCAGGTGGTTCTGGCATAGCCAGCAGTTGATATTGGCCTGTCCGGCAGGTGTTTCCAGCGAGTCGAACAGGTGGCTCCGGCGTGCTCGGCAGGTGGTTCCGGTCTGTCCGGTAGGTGATTCCGGCGTGTCCGGCACGTGCTTCCGGCACGTCTGAGAGGTGGTTCCGGCATGCGCGACAGGTGATTTCGGAGTGTCCGCCAGGTGGTTCTGGCGTACCCGGCAGGTGATTTTTGCGTGTCCGGCAGGTGGTTCTGGCGAGTCGAGCAGGTGGTTCCGGCGTGCTCGGCAGGTGGTTCCGGGGTCATTGGCACGTGGTTCTGGCATATCTGAGAGGTGGCTCCGGCATGCTCGGCAGGTGCTTCCGGCGTCTCCGGCACGTGGTTCTGGTGTGTCTGAGAGCTGGTTCCGGCATGTCCGGCAGATGATTCCGGAGTGTCCGCCAAGTGGTTCTGGCATACCCGGCTGGTGATTTGGGCATGTCAGGTAGGTGGTTCCGGCGAGTCGAGCAGGTGGCTCCGGCGAGCTCGGCAGGTTGTTCAGACGCGTCTGGCAGGTGTTTACCGTCTATTGGGGGTGTGGTTCCAGCATCTCATGCACATGGTTCTGGCACGTCTGAGATGTGGTTCCGGCCGGCCCGACAGGTGTTTCCACAGTGTCCGCCAAGTGGTACTGGCATAGTTGGCAGGTGATTTTGGCATGACCGGCAGGTGGTTCCAGCAAGCCCGGCAGGTGATTTCGGAGTGTCCGCCAGGTGGTTCTGGCGTAGCCGGCAGGTGATTTTTGCGTGTCCGGCAGGTGGTTCTGGCGAGTCGAGCAGGTGGTTCCGGCGTGCTCGGCAGGTGCTTCCGGGGTCATTGGAACGTGGTTCTGGCATATCTGAGAGGTGGTTCCGGCATGCCCGGCAGGTGATTCCGGAGTGTTCGCCAAGTGTTTGCGGCGTAGCCGGCAGGTGATTTTGCATGTCCAGCGTTCGTTCCGGCGGGTCGAGCCGGTGGTTCCGGCGTGTCCGGCAGGTGGTTCCAGTCTGTCCGGCAGGTGGTTCTGTGGTGTCCGGCACGAGGTTCAGTCTGAGAGGCTGTGCCGGCATGCCCCTCACGTGATTCCGGCTTGTCCCCGAAGTGGTGCTGGTGTAGCGGGCAGGTGATTTTGGCATGTCCGGCAGGTGGTTCAGGCGAGTTGAGCAGGTGGTTGCGACGTGCTCGGAAGGTGCTTCCGGCGTCTCCGGCACGTGTTTCTGGCACATCTGACTGGTGGTTCCGGCATGCCCAAAACTTGATTCCGGTCTGTCCGGTAGGTGGTTCCGGCGTGCACGGCACGTGGTTCTGGTACGTGTCAGAGGTGGTTGCGTATGCCCAACAGGTGATTCCAGACTGTCCGCCACGTGCTTCTGGCACGTCTGAGAGGTGGTTCCAACATGCCCGGAAGGAAATTTCGGAGAGTCATCCAAGTGGTTCTGGCGTAGCCCGCAGGTGATTTTGGAGTGTCCGGCAGGTGGTTCCGCCGTGCTTGGCAGGTGGTTCAGGCATGGCCGTCACGTGGTTCCAGTCTGTCCAGGACGTGTTTCCAGGTTCTCCGGCAGGTGGTTCTGGTACGTCTGAGAGGTGGTTCCGACATGGCTGGCAGGTGATCCCGGACTGTCCCCCAGGTGGTTCTGGCATAGCCAGCAGTTGACATTGGCCTGTCCGGCAGGTGGTTCCAGCGAGTCGAACAGGTGGCTCCGGCGTTCTTGGCAGGTGGTTCCGGTCTGTCCGGTAGGTGTTTCCGGCGTGTCTGGCACGTGCTTCCGGCACGTCTGAGAGGTGGTTCCGGCATGCGCGGGAGGTGATTCCGTAGTGTCCGCCAGGTGGTTCTGGCATACCCGGCAGGTGATTTTGGCGTGTCCGGCAGGTGTTTCTGGCGAGTGGAGCAGGTGGTTCCGGCGTGCTCAGCAGGTGGTTCAGGCAGTTCTGGCAGGTGGTATCCGTCTGTTCGGGGTGTGGTTCCAGCATCTCATGAACACGTTTCTGGCACGTCTCAGATGTGGTTCCAGCCGGCCCGACAGGTGTTTCCGCAGTGTCCGCAAGCGGTTCTGGCGTAGTTGGCAGGTGATTTTGGCATGACTTGCAGGTGGTTCCAGCAAGCCTTGCAGGTGATTCCAAAGTGTTCACCAACTGGTTGTGGCGTAGCCGGCAGGTGATTTTTGCGTGATCGGCAGGTGGTTCTGGCGAGTCGAGCAGGTGGTTCCGGCGTGCTCGGCTGGTGCTTCCGGGGTCATTGGCACGGGGTTCTGGCATGTCTGAGAGGTGGTTCCTGCATGCCCGGCAAGTGATTCCGGAGTGTTCGCCAAGTGGTTCTGGCATAGTCGGCAGGTGATTTTGGCATGTCCGGCAGGTGGTTCAGGCGAGTTGAGCAGGTGGTTCCAACGTGCTTGGCAGGTGCTTCCGGCGTCTCCGGCACGTGTTTCTGGCAGATCTGACAGGTGGTTCCGGCATGCCCGAAAGGTGATTCCGGTCTGTCCGGTAGGTGGTTCCAGCCTGCACGGCATGTGGTTCTGGTACGTCTCAGAGGTGGTTGCGCATGCCCAACAGGTGATTCCGGACTGTCCGCCACATGGTTCTGGCACGTCTGAGAGGTGGTTCCGGCATGCCCTGCAGGTCATCCCAGAGAGTCCTCCAAGTGGTTCTGGCATAACACGCAGGTGATTTTGGCATGTCTGGCAGGTTGTTCCGTTGTGCTTGGCAGGTGGTTCAGGCTTGGCCGGCAGGCGGTTCCAGACTGTCCAGGACGTGTTTCCAGCTTCTCCGGCAGGTGGTTCTGGTACGTCTGAGAGGTGGTTCCGCCATGGCTGGCAGGTGATTCCGGACCGTCCCCCAGGTGGTTCTGGCATAGCCAGCAGTTGATATTGGCCTGTCCGGCAGGTGGTTCCAGCGAGTCGAACAGGTGGCTCCGGCGTGCTCGGCAGGTGGTTCCGGTCTGTCCGGTAGGTGATTCCGGCGTGTCCGGCACGTGCTTCCGGCACTTCTGAGAGGTGGTTCCGGCATGCGCGACAGGTGATTTCGGAGTGTCCGCCAGGTGGTTCTGGAGTAGCCGGCAGGTGATTTTGGCGTGTCCGGCAGGTGTTTCTGGCGAGTCGAGCAGGTGGCTCCGGCGTGCTCGGCAGGTTGTTCAGACGGGTCTGGCAGGTGTTTTCCGTCTGTTCGGGGCGTGGTTACAGCATCTCATGCACATGGTTCTGGCACGTCTGAGATGTGGTTCCGGCCGGCCCGACAGGTGTTTCCACAGTGTCCGCCAAGTGGTACTGGCGTAGTTGGCAGGTGATTTTGGCATGACCGGCAGGTGGTTCCAGCAAGCCTGGCAGGTGATTCCGAAGTGTTCCCCAACTGGTTGTGGCCTAGCCGGCAGGTGATTTTTGCGTGATCGGCAGGTGGTTCTGGCGAGTCGAGCAGGTGGTTCCGGCGTGCTCGGCTGGTGCTTCCGGGGTCATTGGCACGGGGTTCTGGCATGTCTGAGAGGTGGTTCCTGCATGCCGGGCAAGTGATTCCGGAGTGTTCACCAAGTGGTTCTGGCATAGTCGGCAGGTGATTTTGGCATGTCCGGCAGGTGGTTCAGGCGAGTTGAGCAGGTGGTTCCAACGTGCTTGGAAGGTGCTTCCGGCGTCTCCGGCACGTGTTTATGGCACATCTGACAGGTGGTTCCGGCATGCCCGAAAGGTGACTCCGGTCTGTCCGGTAGGTGGTTCCAGCCTGCACTGCATGTGGTTCTGGTACGTCTCAGAGGTGGTTGCGCATGCCCAACAGGTGATTCCGGACTGTCCGCCACATGGTTCTGGCACGTCTGAGAGGTGGTTCCGGCATGCCCGGCAGGTCATCCCAGAGAGTCCTCCAAGTGGTTCTGGCATAACACGCAGGAGATTTTGGCGTGTCTGGCAGGTTGTTCCGTTGTGCTTGGCAGGTGGTTCAGGCTTGGCCGGCAGGTGGTTCCAGACTGTCCAGGACCTGTTTCCAGATTCTCCGGCAGGTGGTTCTGGTACGTCTGAGAGGTGGTTCCGCCATGGCTGGCAGGTGATTCCGGACCGTCCCCCAGGTGGTTCTGGCATAGCCAGCAGTTGATATTGGCCTGTCCGGCAGGTGGTTCCAGCGAGTCGAACAGGTGGCTCCGGCGTGCTCGGCAGGTGGTTCCGGTCTGTCCGGTAGGTGATTCCGGCGTGTCCGGCACGTGCTTCCGGCACGTCTGAGAGGTGGTTCCGGCATGCGCGACAGGTGATTTCGGAGTGTCCGCCAGGTGGTTCTGGCGTACCCGACAGGTGATTTTTGCGTGTCCGGCAGGTGGTTCTGGCGAGTCGAGCAGGTGGTTCCGGTGTGCTCGGCAGGTGGTTCCGGGGTCATTGGCACGTGGTTCTGGCATATCTGAGAGGTGGCTCCGGCATGCTCGGCAGGTGCTTCCGGCGTCTCCGGCACGTGTTTCTGGTGTGTCTGAGAGCTGGTTCCGGCATGTCCGGCAGATGATTCCGGAGTGTCCGCCAAGTGGTTCTGGCATACCCGGCTGGTGATTTGGGCATGTCAGGTAGGTGGTTCCGGCGAGTCGAGCAGGTGGCTCCGGTGTGCTCGGCAGGTTGTTCAGACGGGTCTGGCAGGTGTTTTCCGTCTGTTCGGGGTGTGGTTCCAGCATCTCATGCACATGGTTCTGGCACGTCTGAGATGTGGTTCCGGCCGGCCCGACAGGTGTTTCCACAGTGTCCGCCAAGTGGTACTGGCGTAGTTGGCAGGTGATTTTGGCATGACCGGCAGGTGGTTCCAGCAAGCCTGGCAGGTGATTCCGAAGTGTTCCCCAACTGGTTCAGGCGTAGCCGGCAGGTGATTTTTGCGTGTCCGGCAGGTGGTTCTGGCGAGTCGAGCAGGTGGTTCCGGCGTGCTCGGCAGGTGCTTCCGGGGTCATTGGCACGTGGTTCTGGCATATCTGAGAGGTGGCTCCGGTATGCCCGGCAGGTGATTCCGGAGTGTTCGCCAAGTGTTTGCGGCGTAGCCGGCAGGTGATTTTGCATGTCCAGCGGTCGTTCCGGCGGGTCGAGCCGGTGGTACCGGCGTGTCCGGCAGGTGGTTCCGGTCTGTCCGGCAGGTGGTTTTGTGGTGTCCGGCACGAGGTTCAGTCTGAGAGGCTGTGCCGGCATGCCCCTCACGTGATTCCGGATTGTCCCCGAAGTGGTGCTGGTGTAGCGGGCAGGTGATTTTGGCGTGTCCGGCAGGTGGTTGATGCGAGTTGAGCAGGTGGTTGCAACGTGCTCGGAAGGTGCTTCCGGCGTCTCCGGCACGTGATCTGGCACATCTGACAGGTGGTTCCGGCATGCCCGAAAGGTGATTCCGGTCTGTCCGGTAGGTGGTTCCAGCCTGCACGGCATGTGGTTCTGGTACGTCTCAGAGGTGGTTGCGCATGCCCAACAGGTGATTCCGGACTGTCCGCCACGTGCTTCTGGCACGTCTGAGAGGTGGCTCCAACATGCCCGGCAGGTCATTTCGGAGAGTCGTCCAAGTGGTTCTGGCGTAGCCCGCAGGTGATTTTGGCGTGTCCGGCAGGTGGTTCCGCCGTGATCGGAAGGTGGTTCAGGCATGGCCGTCACGTGGTTCCAGTCTTTCCAGGACGTGTTTCCAGCTTCTCCGGCAGGTGGTTCTGGTACGTCTGAGAGGTGGTTCCGCCATGGCTGGCAGGTGATGCCGGACCGTCCCCCAGGTGGTTCTGGCATAGCCAGCAGTTGATATTGGCCTGTCCGGCAGGTGGTTCCAGCGAGTCGAACAGGTGGCTCCGGCGTGCTCGGCAGGTGGTTCCGGTCTGTCCGGTAGGTGATTCCGGCGTGTCCGGCACGTGCTTCCGGCACGTCTGAGAGGTGGTTCCGGCATGCGCGACAGGTGATTTCAGAGTGTCCGCCAGGTGGTTCTGGCGTACCCGGCAGGTGATTTTTGCGTGTCCGGCAGGTGGTTCTGGCGAGTCGAGCAGGTGGTTCCGGCGTGCTCGGCAGGTGGTTCCGGGGTCATTGGCACGTGGTTCTGGCATATCTGAGAGGTGGCTCCGGCATGCTCGGCAGGTGCTTCCGGCGTCTCCGGCACGTGGTTCTGGTGTGTCTGAGAGCTGGTTCCGGCATGTCCGGCAGATGATTCCGGAGTGTCCGCCAAGTGGTTCTGGCATACCCGGCTGGTGATTTTGGCATGTTAGGTAGGTGGTTCCGGCGAGTCGAACAGGTGGCTCCGGCGTGCTCGGCAGGTGGTTCCGGTCTGTGCGGTAGGTGTTTACGGCGTGTCCTGCACGTGCTTCCGGCACGTCGGAGAGGTGGTTCCGGCATGCGCGACAGGTGATTTCGGAGTGTCCGCCAGGTGGTTCTGGCGTACCCGGCAGGTGATTTTGGCGTGTCCGGCAGGTGTTTCTGGCGAGTCGAGCAGGTGGCTCCGGCATGCTCGGCAGGTGCTTCCGGCGTCTCCGGCACTTGGTTCTGGTGTGTCTGAGAGCTGGTTCTGGCATGTCCGGCAGATGATTCCGGAGTGTCCGCCAAGTGGTTCTGGCATACTCAGCAGGTGATTTTGGCGTGTCAGGGAGGTGGTACCGGTGAGTCGAGCAGGTGGTTCCGGCGTGCTCAGCAGGTGGTTCAGGCGGTTCTGGCAGGTGGTATCCGTCTGTTCGGGGTGTGGTTCCAGCATCTCATGAACACGTTTCTGGCACGTCTGAGATGTGGTTCCAGCCGGCCCGACAGGTGTTTCCGCAGTGTCCGCCAAGCGGTTCTGGCATAGTTGGCAGGTGATTTTGGCATGACCGGCAGGTGGTTCCAGCAAGCCTGGCAGGTGATTCCAAAGTGTTCACCAACTGGTTGTGGCGTAGCCGGCAAGTGATTTTTGCGTTATCGGCAGGTGGTTCTGGCGAGTCGAGCAGGTGGTTCCAGCGTGCTCGGCTGGTGCTTCCGGGGTCATTGGCAGGTGGTTCTGGCACGTCTGAGAGGTGGTTCCTGCATGCCCGGCAATTCATTCCGGACTGTCCGCCACGTCCTTCCGGCACGTCTGAGAGGTGGTTCCGGCATGTGCGGCAGGTGATTCCGTAGTGTCCGCCAGGTGGTTCTGGCCTACCCGGCAGGTGATTTTGGCGTGTCCGGCAGGTGTTTCTGGCGAGTCGAGCAGGTGGCTCCGGCATGCTCGGCAGGTGCTCCTGGCGTCTCTGGCACGTGGTTCTGGTGTGTCTGAGAGCTGGTTCCGGCATGTCCGGCAGATGATTCCGGGGTGTCCGCCAAGTGGTTCTGGCATACCCAGCAGGTGATTTTGGCGTGTCAGGGAGGTGGTACCGGTGAGTCGAGCAGGTGGTTCCGGCGTGCTCAGCAGGTGGTTCAGGCGGTTCTGGCAGGTGTTTTCCGTCTGTTCGGGGTGTGGTTCCAGCATCTCATGCACATGGTTCTGGCACGTCTGAGATGTGGTTCCGGCCTGCCCGACAGGTGTTTCCACAGTGTCCGCCAAGTGGTACTGGCGTAGTTGGCAGGTGATTTTGGCATGACTGGCAGGTGGTTCCAGCAAGCCCGGCAGGTGATTCCGAAGTGTTCCCCAACTGGTTGTGGCGTAGCCGGCAGGTGATTTTTGCGTGTCCGGCAGGTGGTTCTGGCGAGTCGAGCAGGTGGTTCCGGCGTGCTCGGCAGGTGCTTCCGGGGTCATTGGCACGTGGTTCTGGCATATCTGAGAGGTGGTTCCGGCATGCCCGGCAGGTGATTCCGGAGTGTTCGCCAAGTGTTTCCGGCGTAGCCGGCAGGTGATTTTGCATGTCCAGCGGTCGTTCCGGCGGGTCGAGCCGGTGGTTCCGGCGTGTCCGGCAGGTGGTTCCGGTCTGTCCGGCAGGTGGTTCTGTGGTGTCCGGCACGAGGTTCAGTCTGAGAGGCTGTGCCGGCATGCCCCTCACCGGATTCGGGGTTGTCCCCGAGTCGGTGCTGGTGTAGCGGGCAGGTGATTTTGGCGTGTCCGGCAGGTGGTTCAGGCGAGTCGAGCCGGTGGTTCCGTCGTGCTCGGCTGGTGCTTCCGGGGTCATTGGCACGGGGTTCTGGCATGTCTGAGAGGTGGTTCCTGCATGCCCGGCAAGTGATTCCGGAGTGTTCGCCAAGTGGTTCTGGCATAGTCGGCAGGTGACTTTGACATGTCCGGCAGGTGGTTCAGGCGGGTTGAGCAGGTGGTTCCAACGTGCTTGGCAGGTGCTTCCGGCGTCTCCGGCACGTGTTTCTGGCACATCTGACAGGTGGTTCCGGCATGCCCGAAAGGTGATTCCGGTCTGTCCGGTAGGTGGTTCCAGCCTGCACGGCATGTGGTTCTGGTACGTCTCAGAGGTGGTTGCGCATGCCCAACAGGTGATTCCGGACTGTCCGCCACATGGTTCTGGCACATCTGAGAGGTGGTTCCGGCATGCCCGGCAGGTCATCCCAGAGAGTCCTCCAAGTGGTTCTGGCATGACACGCAGGTGATTTTGGCGTGTCTGGCAGGTTGTTCCGTTGTGCTTGGCAGGTGGTACAGGCTTGGCCGGCAGGTGGTTCCAGACTGTCCAGGACGTGTTTCCAGCTTCTCCGGCAGGTGGTTCTGGTACGTCTGAGAGGTGGTTCCGCCATGGCTGGCAGGTGATTCTGGACCGTCCCCCAGGTGGTTCTGGCATAGCCAGCAGTTGATATTGGCCTGTCCGGCAGGTGGTTCCAGCGAGTCGAACAGGTGGCTCCGGCGTGCTCGGCAGGTGGTCCGGTCTGTCCGGTAGGTGATTCTGGCGTGTCCGGCACGTGCTTCCGGCACGTCTGAGAGGTGGTTCCGGCATGCGCGACAGGTGATTTCGGAGTGTCCGCCAGGTGGTTCTGGCGTACCCGGCAGGTGATTTTGGCGTGTCCGGCAGGTGTTTCTGGCGAGTCGAGCAGGTGGCTCCGGCATGCTCGGCAGGTGCTTCCGGCGTCTCCGGCACGTGTTTCTGGTGTGTCTGAGAGCTGGTTCCGGCATGTCCGGCAGATGATTCCGGAGTGTCCGCCAAGTGGTTCTGGCATACCCGGCTGGTGATTTGGGCATGTCAGGTAGGTGGTTCCGGCGAGTCGAGCAGGTGGCTCCGGTGTGCTCGGCAGGTTGTTCAGACGGGTCTGGCAGGTGTTTTCCGTCTGTTCGGGGTGTGGTTCCAGCATCTCATGCACATGGTTCTGGCACGTCTGAGATGTGGTTCCGGCCGGCCCGACAGGTGTTTCCACAGTGTCCGCCAAGTGGTACTGGCGTAGTTGGCAGGTGATTTTGGCATGACCGGCAGGTGGTTCCAGCAAGCCTGGCAGGTGATTCCGAAGTGTTCCCCAACTGGTTCAGGCGTAGCCGGCAGGTGATTTTTGCGTGTCCGGCAGGTGGTTCTGGCGAGTCGAGCAGGTGGTTCCGGCGTGCTCGGCAGGTGCTTCCGGGGTCATTGGCACGTGGTTCTGGCATATCTGAGAGGTGGCTCCGGCATGCCCGGCAGGTGATTCCGGAGTGTTCGCCAAGTGTTTGCGGCGTAGCCGGCAGGTGATTTTGCATGTCCAGCGGTCGTTCCGGCGGGTCGAGCCGGTGGTACCGGCGTGTCCGGCAGGTGGTTCCGGTCTGTCCGGCAGGTGGTTTTGTGGTGTCCGGCACGAGGTTCAGTCTGAGAGGCTGTGCCGGCATGCCCCTCACGTGATTCCGGATTGTCCCCGAAGTGGTGCTGGTGTAGCGGGCAGGTGATTTTGGCGTGTCCGGCAGGTGGTTGATGCGAGTTGAGCAGGTGGTTGCAACGTGCTCGGAAGGTGCTTCCGGCGTCTCCGGCACGTGTTTCTGGCACATCTGACAGGTGGTTCCGGCATGCCCGAAAGGTGATTCCGGTCTGTCCGGTAGGTGGTTCCAGCCTGCACGGCATGTGGTTCTGGTACGTCTCAGAGGTGGTTGCGCATGCCCAACAGGTGAATCCGGACTGTCCGCCACGTGCTTCTGGCACGTCTGAGAGGTGGTTCCAACATGCCCGGCAGGTCATTTCGGAGAGTCGTCCAAGTGGTTCTGGCGTAGCCCGCAGGTGATTTTGGCGTGTCCGGCAGGTGTTTCCGCCGTGATCGGCAGGTGGTTCAGGCATGGCCGTCACGTGGTTCCAGTCTTTCCAGGACGTGTTTCCAGCTTCTCCGGCAGGTGGTTCTGGTACGTCTGAGAGGTGGTTCCGCCATGGCTGGCAGGTGATTCCGGACCGTCCCCCAGGTGGTTCTGGCATAGCCAGCAGTTGATATTGGCCTGTCCGGCAGGTGGTTCCAGCGAGTCGAACAGGTGGCTCCGGCGTGCTCGGCAGGTGGTTCCGGTCTGTCCGGTAGGTGATTCCGGCGTGTCCGGCACGTGCTTCCGGCACGTCTGAGAGGTGGTTCCGGCATGCGCGACAGGTGATTTCAGAGTGTCCGCCAGGTGGTTCTGGCGTACCCGGCAGGTGATTTTTGCGTGTCCGGCAGGTGGTTCTGGCGAGTCGAGCAGGTGGTTCCGGCGTGCTCGGCAGGTGGTTCCGGGGTCATTGGCACGTGGTTCTGGCATATCTGAGAGGTGGCTCCGGCATGCTCGGCAGGTGCTTCCGGCGTCTCCGGCACGTGGTTCTGGTGTGTCTGAGAGCTGGTTCCGGCATGTCCGGCAGATGATTCCGGAGTGTCCGCCAAGTGGTTCTGGCATACCCGGCTGGTGATTTTGGCATGTTAGGTAGGTGGTTCCGGCGAGTCGAGCAGGTGGCTCCGGCGTGCTCGGCAGGTTGTTCAGACGGGTCTGGCAGGTGTTTTCCTTCTGTTCGGGGTGTGGTTCCAGCATCTCATGCACATGGTTCTGGCACGTCTGAGATGTGGTTCCGGCCGGCCCGACAGGTGTTTCCACAGTGTCCGCCAAGTGGTACTGGTGTAGTTGGCAGGTGATTTTGGCATGACCGGCAGGTGGTTCCAGCAAGCCCGGCAGGTGATTCTGAAGTGTTCCCCAACTGGTTGTGGCGTAGCCGGCAGGTGATTTTTGCGTGTCCGGCAGGTGGTTCTGGCGAGTCGAGCAGGTGGTTCCGGCGTGCTCGGCAGGTGCTTCCGGGGTCATTGGCACGTGGTTCTGGCATATCTGAGAGGTGGTTCCGGCATGCCCGGCAGGTGATTCCGGAGTGTTCGCCAAGTGTTTCCGGCGTAGCCGGCAGGTGATTTTGCATGCCCAGCGGTCGTTCCGGCGGGTCGAGCCGGTGGTTCCGGCGTGTCCGGCAGGTGGTTCCGGTCTGTCCGGCAGGTGGTTCTGTGGTGTCCGGCACGAGGTTCAGTCTGAGAGGCTGTGCCGGCATGCCCCTCACGTGATTCCGGCTTGTCCCCGAAGTGGTGCTGGTGTAGCGGGCAGGTGATTTTGGCGTGTCCGGCAGGTGGTTCAGGCGAGTTGAGCAGGTGGTTGCGACGTGCTCGGCGGGTGCTTCCGGCGTCTCCGGCACGTGTTTCTGGCACATCTGACTGGTGGTTCCGGCATGCCCAAAAGTTGATTCCGGTCTGTCCGGTAGGTGGTTCCGGCGTGCACGGCACGTGGTTCTGGTACGTGTCAGAGGTGGTTGCGTATGCCCAACAGGTGATTCCGGACTGTCCGCCACGTGCTTCTGGCACGTCTGAGAGGTGGTTCCAACATGCCCGGCAGGTCATTTCGGAGAGTCGTCCAAGTGGTTCTGGCGTAGCCCGCAGGTGATTTTGGCGTGTCCGGCAGGTGGTTCCGCCGTGCTCGGCAGGTGGTTCAGGCATGGCCGTCACGTGGTTCCAGTCTGTCCAGGACGTGTTTCCAGCTTCTCCGGCAGGTGGTTCTGGTACGTGTGAGAGGTGGTTCCGCCATGGCTGGCAGGTGATCCCGGACTGTCCCCCAGGTGGTTCTGGCATAGCCAGCAGTTGATATTGGCCTGTCCGGCAGGTGGTTCCAGAGAGTCGAACAGGTGGCTCCGGCGTGCTCGGCAGGTGGTTCCGGTCTGTGCGGTAGGTGTTTACGGCGTGTCCTGCACGTGCTTCCGGCACGTCTGAGAGGTGGTTCCGGCATGCGCGACAGGTGATTTCGGAGTGTCCGCCAGGTGGTTCTGGCGTACCCGGCAGGTGATTTTGGCGTGTCCGGCAGGTGTTTCTGGCGAGTCGAGCAGGTGGCTCCGGCATGCTCGGCAGGTGCTTCCGGCGTCTCCGGCACTTGGTTCTGGTGTGTCTGAGAGCTGGTTCTGGCATGTCCGGCAGATGATTCCGGAGTGTCCGCCAAGTGGTTCTGGCATACCCAGCAGGTGATTTTGGCGTGTCAGGGAGGTGGTACCGGTGAGTCGAGCAGGTGGTTCCGGCGTGCTCAGCAGGTGGTTCAGGCGGTTCTGGCAGGTGGTATCCGTCTGTTCGGGGTGTGGTTCCAGCATCTCATGAACACGTTTCTGGCACGTCTGAGATGTGGTTCCAGCCGGCCCGACAGGTGTTTCCGCAGTGTCCGCCAAGCGGTTCTGGCATAGTTGGCAGGTGATTTTGGCATGACCGGCAGGTGGTTCCAGCAAGCCTGGCAGGTGATTCCAAAGTGTTCACCAACTGGTTGTGGCGTAGCCGGCAAGTGATTTTTGCGTTATCGGCAGGTGGTTCTGGCGAGTCGAGCAGGTGGTTCCAGCGTGCTCGGCTGGTGCTTCCGGGGTCATTGGCAGGTGGTTCTGGCACGTCTGAGAGGTGGTTCCTGCATGCCCGGCAATTCATTCCGGACTGTCCGCCACGTCCTTCCGGCACGTCTGAGAGGTGGTTCCGGCATGTGCGGCAGGTGATTCCGTAGTGTCCGCCAGGTGGTTCTGGCCTACCCGGCAGGTGATTTTGGCGTGTCCGGCAGGTGTTTCTGGCGAGTCGAGCAGGTGGCTCCGGCATGCTCGGCAGGTGCTCCTGGCGTCTCTGGCACGTGGTTCTGGTGTGTCTGAGAGCTGGTTCCGGCATGTCCGGCAGATGATTCCGGGGTGTCCGCCAAGTGGTTCTGGCATACCCAGCAGGTGATTTTGGCGTGTCAGGGAGGTGGTACCGGTGAGTCGAGCAGGTGGTTCCGGCGTGCTCAGCAGGTGGTTCAGGCGGTTCTGGCAGGTGTTTTCCGTCTGTTCGGGGTGTGGTTCCAGCATCTCATGCACATGGTTCTGGCACGTCTGAGATGTGGTTCCGGCCTGCCCGACAGGTGTTTCCACAGTGTCCGCCAAGTGGTACTGGCGTAGTTGGCAGGTGATTTTGGCATGACTGGCAGGTGGTTCCTGCAAGCCCGGCAGGTGATTCCGAAGTGTTCCCCAACTGGTTGTGGCGTAGCCGGCAGGTGATTTTTGCGTGTCCGGCAGGTGGTTCTGGCGAGTCGAGCAGGTGGTTCCGGCGTGCTCGGCAGGTGCTTCCGGGGTCATTGGCACGTGGTTCTGGCATATCTGAGAGGTGGTTCCGGCATGCCCGGCAGGTGATTCCGGAGTGTTCGCCAAGTGTTTCCGGCGTAGCCGGCAGGTGATTTTGCATGTCCAGCGGTCGTTCCGGCGGGTCGAGCCGGTGGTTCCGGCGTGTCCGGCAGGTGGTTCCGGTCTGTCCGGCAGGTGGTTCTGTGGTGTCCGGCACGAGGTTCAGTCTGAGAGGCTGTGCCGGCATGCCCCTCACCGGATTCGGGGTTGTCCCCGAGTCGGTGCTGGTGTAGCGGGAAGGTGATTTTGGCGTGTCCGGCAGGTGGTTCAGGCGAGTCGAGCCGGTGGTTCCGTCGTCCTCGGCTGGTGCTTCCGGGGTCATTGGCACGGGGTTCTGGCATGTCTGAGAGGTGGTTCCTGCATGCCCGGCAAGTGATTCCGGAGTGTTCGCCAAGTGGTTCTGGCATAGTCGGCAGGTGACTTTGACATGTCCGGCAGGTGGTTCAGGCGGGTTGAGCAGGTGGTT